>NC_051054.1:19478448-19778448 GCF_904848185.1 Acanthopagrus latus | reverse complement strand
GCAGCTGTTTTTTTTTGCGCTGCGACAAGGCAGCTGCAGCCGAGTGGGGAGATAACAAAAAAAAACAAAAAAAAAAAACAAGCCTTCCTCCTTCACCTTCTTGTCTTCTTCTCTTTCGTTATTTTCCCTCTTGACTGGGGTTTTCTCAGGGCGGCGACGATCAGACAAACCCACGAGGTCGCCTCGATCTCCTCCTCTCACCAGAAAGATACAAAGGCCGCGGCGAGAAACTAACATCCGGCCCAGTGCTGCCGTTATTGTCCCAGAGACATGTTGTGGGACGGATACAGTCAGAGGAACAGTGTGACTTTTGCACCTGGTTTACTACAAACACTGACCTGTCATTGCTTCCTGTCAGGGCAGGAAGTGAGAGTGTTCCTGCATTAGTGAATGTCCGTTTACTTCCTCAGTACTGATGCAGGTTTAGACATTTTTTATGGTTAAGATTACTTGTACAGGATGAATATAACAGACCGATGGTAGAGAAAAGGAAGGTTGATGGTTTGATCCCCGGCTCCAGCAGCATGTTGCAGTGTCCTTTGGCAAGACTCTGATCCCCAACCTGCTCTCTGGATGGTGTGTGAGTGTGTGTAAATGCTCAGGGCTGTATAACAGGGCTGCCTGGAGTGAGGCCTGTGGACCAAAGTAAAAAAAAAAAAAACCTTTTGCTGAAAAATAACTTATTTATTAAATTGCAATTCATGTATTGTTTATGTTTATAACCTATGTATATATGAATGTATATTATATATACATATATATATACACACAAAGACCAACATGTTACTTTGGCAAACATTAGGACGGGCTAGCTCATCAGCTACCATCAGCCACCATGATTGCATTCTTGCTTTAGCTACTTGATAGACAGCAGAAGTGATTAAGTGTAATTTTTAGAGCACTTTGCTACGTGCTGTTTTCACAAAAAAATGCCTCAGTGATTTAGGGAAAAAAAAAAAAAAAAAAGCTGTTTGTACACAAACCAAAGTCAAAAGTCTGCTCTCTGTTTACATGTGTTTGTAGAACAGAGCAGACAAAGGCTGAATTCAGGAAAGTCATGTGAAGGTCAGAGCAGACATTTTGTCTTCAGGTGAGTTGAAGCACAAAAACACATCACTTTGTTCTCTTTGTGTTCAGACTGCGCTGCCTCTTCCTCCTCTGAATATGCTGCGTACCCGCTGATAGAATTACACCCAGATTCCACTTTTGATCACAGAGGGGAGGCAACAATAACACATAATGAATACAGCCACCTAATAACCAGATGCTGGAAATACTCCTCACACAATTTAGCCATTTCACAATCAAATGGGAGCTTCTTGGGGGCAAATGCTCTTAATGGCGCCGCGATACAAAATGACCACGCCAGAGGAACGGCAGCAAAAAAAAAAAAAAAAAGGCGTTCCCTCATCAGCCTTTAGCTTCCAGGTACGTGAAACAAGCGGAAAACGGAACAGACGTACTCAGCGTCGGGCAGACGATGGCCGAAGTTTGATGTTCCTGAAGTTCATTCTTCAGCTGACCGCAAACTGCAGAGATGAGAAAGAGAAATGGCTGAACACACGCCTACATGCAGCGTCCGACTGCACGGCAGGTCGACAGCTGTCCTGCTCTGCTAGTGTTGCTGCAGCACAATACACAAGATCCTGTGCGTCTACTTTTTCACCTGATGACGTAAAGCTAATGAACAGGCACTCTTCCCACACATTTTTTATTTTTTTTTTTTACCCAGTGCACTCACACGCTGACAGTCCGGCGTAATTGATACATCTTTCTCTTCTTTTGACTTTTTGCAGAGGCAGTTCAATTATTCAATCTCTCCACCAAAGAGAGAGGAGAAAGACATCCTTTCCTCCACAAAGCCTTAACACACACTGTCAGCGTTAATGAAAGGAACAATCAAACATTTTACAGAAAACCAAATATGCACATGTGTCTGCAGCAATTTATTGATACACGTTTTAGAGCGTGGGACGGGGGTGGGGGGGAAGGAAAAAAAAAACTGAATTAGATATTTGATGAATATTTGTCCATTGTTCCTGGGAATGGAAGTCGCCATCTACTTAAGAGGATCGGAAGAGGAAATAAGTCAAGCTCCTCGGAGTGTGGGGTGTGGCACAGCGGCATTAAGTGGCGTAATTAATAGTGTTCTCACGTATCGGCAGAGTTATTAGGGTGCAGAGAGAAAGTCGCACCTAAAGAGGCTCTTGAATTGCACTCCAAGATTTGTCACTTCCAGCAGTCGAGTAATAGCTCATTTGAAACTGTTGACCCCAGTTAACTGAATAAGCCCAATTGAGCTCTTATTGAATTAGTTCATGTTTAAATGGGTTAAATGAAATCCAGTATTCCTGCACACACACACACACACACACATACATCTTAAATAAATCACCAATTCATATGTATTATTAGCAGCTTGTGGTCACGTCAGAATAACTGCATTAAAATAACATTTTTTTTTGTTTTTTCTCCATCAGTTTCACACAGACACACTTTCCTTCACTAATGTCACCCGACAGAAAATGAAATGTACAGATAATAAAAATAAAGGATGATCTTTGATAAGCATCCATTGTTGAAAATAACCTGAAAATATCAGGAAATGTCACATGGGGAGGGAAAAAAAAACAGAATCCACTATAATACACTTGAGGAAATATTTGCCAATCTAAAAATTCATACGGTAAATGTTAGCGGTGAAACAGCGTGCTGCCAATAGAATCCAATTAAAGAAAACCTCACAGTGTTTTTGAGGATTTTCACAGGAATGCCAGTAACTGGAGATATCGGTGCATAAATTAACTGCAGCGGACTTAATAACACATGAAAAAAGCACGAGGCAGAAAGAAAGGAAGAGCAAAGAGTTGTGGGTAAACAGGGACGAATAGAGGTGGAGAATTCTTTTTTTTTTTTTTTTTTTTTATCTTACACCAATAACTCCAAAGTAAAACAGAGAAAAAAAAAAAAATATCTATCAGACACTCACCGAGCTTCAGGCTCCTCCATCTGTCTCTGCCGCACACACACACACACACACACACACACACACACACACACACACCCACAGGTAAACACACACTCTTCATGGGGCCTTTGGGTCCAGTGGGAGCAGGTTCAAGGTGTCTCCTCTCTCGGTCGTGGTCATCCTTCAGCCCGGAATTTCTTCAAGACACACATGTATACGTGCACACACATTCAACCGACATCGCCAGGCTTTAGCGTGTTTCCTAAATTCTGCCTCAGAAGTTTTTGCACAACACAAAAAAGCCGCATTTCCTCCTCCTGTGAATCAATTTTCTTCTTTTCTTTGCCCCTGTTTTACTGATAGAGAAGCGGGGGGAGGAGTGGGTCCTGTTTTATGCTTTGCACATGAATGTGATGCATACACTCTGCTTGCTCATATCTGCCTGCATTGTACGTGGGTGGGTATAAATCCTCATCTTCCTGTATATCCATTAGTAATGCAACACTCTAAAAATAAAGTGTGCCCTGGCGTATCAGTGTCTCTGAACATGTTGCCTGTGTAATCACGTTTTATATACAGTACTTCTTTTTTATCTGGCGTAGGGAGAGAGAGAGGAGGGATGGAGGGGAGTTCTTGCAGGCGTCTCCGTGGTGTATTGTGGGTGCTGGAGCTCTGCATGGGTGTAAAGATGGCGGCGATAGGCCAGTTGTGAATGGAGGAGTTTTACCTTTTTCCATATTTTTTTTTTTCTTTTTAACCAAAAACTAGTATTATACCAGCGCGACGGGCTACATTGTGAAAGGTGAGATAATTCCCATTTTTAAAATTCCATTTTTTCTCCATCTTTTCCGTCCTCTCCCCTTCCTCTCTGCTGCACTGACACAAATCAGCATGCTTAGAATAAACTGCATAAGTTATCAGCTCCTTGGAAAGCAACGCATAAGGGGGGGGGGGGGGGGCCGCATCAGAAAAAAAAAAAAAAGGAGGAGACAGAGAGAGGGGAGACTTCTATCACTTAATGAAAAATAGCTTCCCTTTTGGACAGAACTTCATAGGGCTGCAATCAAGCCCTGGCCCCCACTTCTTGACGTGCAATCGAGGCAAATCAAGTCAGCATCTATTAATAATATTTCCCTGGCTCCTTTCATTCCAGCGCGTGTCCTACCACTGTCAACGCTGTGATGGAGCACTGCCTTTATCTCCACCCCGGCCTGCTCTGTCACAGTGATAAACAATTCTAACAAGAATCAGAATAAAGATCTCCCCAGTAGACTCCCGGAGATAGAGGGGGCCCTTTTCTCTCATTTTCTAGATGGCAAAATTTAATCTAGCGCTGAGCCCCCCTCCGCCACCACCACCAACGTACACACACACACACACACACATACACACACACATACTCCACCCAAATTCCCCCTTTTTCGTCTCCCTCTCTCCTTCTTCCTCCTCCGCCGCCCTACCCATTTTCCTTTTTTCTTCTCTTCCTCTTCCCTACTCTTTTTTTTTTTTTCCAAGCGTCACATTCAAAGACATGCAAATTTTCTCAGAGCTGAGACCTGATGGAGTTGGAACTCAGAGTGAATGTCAAAGGGAGTGAAGGGAAGGAGGGAAGGAAGTAAGAAAGTAGCAGCGTCGCCGAGCAATACATTAAGATGGAAGTGGGGGGCTCGTTTTTTTTGTTTTTTTTTTTTTTTCTGCATGGGTAGAATATTTTCCCACTCGGGTGTTAACCTGTGGGGTATTTTCCTGCCTCAACATTTAGACAGGGAAACTATGGAGGTGATGAAATAATAAACGTTAAATTGTAAGCACAAATGTGAAAAGCAAAGTTTCGTGAAGTGAGTCTTAGAATGCAAATAGCCTGAAGTGAAAGAAATCTTTCTTGTGTGTGCTCAAGCAGTGTGATGGAAGTAACGGTATGGAGAGGAAGGAGAGGGGTTACTAAATCTTAACAATTCACTGCTCATGTTATGCTGCTGCTAAATATGACTTCGAAATGTTTCTTTTACAACCATAATGAAGATTTTATGCCTAATTTTAGAACTGCACAAATCAGTGTTTCTATAGAAACCATGAATCAGATGACTCTGTGTACAACACACAGAATCATCTCTAACGCTGTAGTTTCCCTCTACAGAGCATTTTGGTGTCTTTCAGCTTGTTGTTTTGGTTTCTTGGTTTACAACATTACTGAACATTTGGGTTCAGTCTCGCTGCTTTCATCATCCTTGTGGCTGTTTTTTTAAGTCAAAGCAAAGTGCCATACCACACCAGTACGGACCTGAACAGCAACAGAATAGAAAACAGTTAGTTAACATCAATGTCAGCGTGTTCAGTTTGTTCTGGACTTCCAGCCTCAAGTGGCCATACATACACCACGTAAAACGAAAAAAAGAAAAAAAAAAAAAAAAGCATTCTGTAAGTTAATACACCCAAAGTATATGTTGTGTTATTTTCATCTATATCCTTGCAAACGAGCTGAAGCACTAATTTATTAGCATTTATATTTTGGTTCCAGATATGGGATTATTCTGATTAGAAATCTGTTACAGTTGCATGTAAGAAGTAGATTTATATGCATGCTGACAAAAGTGTTGGCACTATATTATGCTTATTGGATTATACAGCATTAATGACAAGGTTAAACATCAAAACAAAAAAATGCAATTTGCACATTTCAACCTTTGCAAAATCCTACCTGCAATTACAAAAAACACAAGCAGAATGTGCCGGTCTTGACTTGGATTGTCTAACTTTGCAAAATCTTACAGCATCAGAATAGATATAGTCCTAGGCATAACAACCCTTCAGAAATGTTCTGTAATAACTAATCCATACCTTCATTTAGTGGAATTTATTCTCAAAAATTAATAAGGGACAGCACAGGACACATTATGTTTCGACCAATATCATTTTGGAAGAGATATGAGTTCATAGTTAAATATACTTTTCACCTGTTTGTTGCGCAGGTGAGATAATAATCCACTGACTGTAACTTTAATATTAATATTTTTCAGTGTGCAACATTAGTCACATAAAACAATATTTCTTTTAACTCTAACCTGCAGCTGATAACACAACTTGCTGCTCTGTTACATGCGACACCCCAACAACTGTTTAGCATCATTAATGTCCACACTGAGTCCACCAAACAAACTGTCCCTTTTTTTAATTCTTTTCCTCTGTGTTTTTTGTAATCAAATTCATGCTGTCATTGTGGATTAATTTTAATTGAGTGTGTTTCACTGACTCTTCATATGAAACTAATAAAGAAAGCAAAAGCTGTCCAACATTCTGAGTGGATTGTGATTCACAACGGGACGTGCCTGTGCACTATTTTATAAATCAGGACATCTGTATCTGTAAGCACTATCTGTGTTTACTTCATACGGCACCTTTTGACATGAGCTCCACACCTGAGGCCCCTGGTTAGTGTTGACTAATAATCAGTTAGTACATCACATTTATAAGTAACCTCTTGATTACTTGGTAGAATAAAGAGTACGCTTGCTGGCAGGCAGTGGTACAGTCTGATGCAGCGTAAGAGCCCTCTAGGGTGCCTTTCTAGTTTATAAAATGTGATACGGAACCATATAGGTCGCCCTACACATTAGAAAGTGAGTTATAAATGTTAAATGACAATTATTTTACAATGCCAGGGTTATAAAACAAAACTGAGTTAACTCCCTTTACGTTACATAAGATAAAAACCTGAATGTTTCACAGTCTCACAGCCAGAGCAAAGAAACTGCTCTGTAGCCTTGATGAGGTACAAATGTAGGGCAGGTCTGATTATTAGCAATTCATAATTACTAATTGTAATTATTACAATTATTATTAATCAATAATATAACACTACCCTGGAACATGGGACCAATAACGAGACAAGAAAAGTGTTTCATGAGAAGGATGTTCACTTTAAATCTAAATATGTATGAAGAATATAAAATAAAACTTAAAAAAAAAAAAAAAACAGTGAAGGAAATGAATCTGCTGTTAATCAGCTATTATCATAGTGCATACATATGATTTATCACAAACTGTTCTGTACAATATAATGCAATTTACTTAGTGTGTGTGTGTATGTGTGTGTGTCAGAGACAGATAAAGGAAGAGACAAGATGGTGGATGTGATCTCTCTTGAGAGATCACATCACAGGACTGTTCAAGATGGCGGGCACGTCACGCTGCAGGCTGGTCAGTGGAGGTGACCGTGTGAGGCAGAACAGAACAGAACAGAACCTGCTGACCTAACTTGTGCCTGTCAACACCACAGCTGAACTCTGAGGTTCACAGTTTGGTACACAACACCCATGTCTGCTCAAGCAATGGATTGGAAACAAAGTTATCTGCCGTGTGATCTGTTCACCAGAAGTTTGCGTGGCATGCACACAGGTGTATGAGTATAAAAATGCAAGTGGAATCTCGGGTATCTGCCCAGACACTACTTAAGCCTCACTTGTGACGGCACTCCTGGCAGTAAATCCAGCTCATTCCCTTGGATGGATGGATGGCGTTGTCCTTCTAGCGGGCAGACAGTGACTGTCCTCGTAGCGGAGGAGACAACTGAGGGCAACAGGAGCAAAGAAAAGGGGACACGGCAGCTGTCCGCCTCATGCTGAGGGGAATCCTCATCCTACAAGGATGAGAGGCTGGATTGTGCAGCATCTCCTCTGGATCTAGAATGTGTTTAGTAAATACAAGGTGGTCTGTGGCTTGTCCAGTGAGGTTAAAGACTGCAGCCCAGGCAAAGGTAAAATCTGTTTGGACTGGTTGCTGCTTTAAAGCCTTTGGCTTACATGCAGGCCTCTCTATTGTTGTGTCAGATGACAACACGGTGAACAGGCTGTTGTCTTATAATATCCTTTAGGCTCCTTCATGAACATCATCAATGTACCAGTGATGTTCTGGGTGATCATTATCACCTGCTCTCCTGGGCCGTGGCATGCCCGCACAATACCAGTTTGTGATATTTCCATCCAGGATGCTTTCTAGTGCTCCAGGTTCTCAGTGGTGGTAATTCCAAGGAACCATTAAGTGTTCACCTGCTTCACCTCACCTCCACTGATGACAGGGCTGTGTGACTTTGCCTCCGTCTTCCTAAAACACAATGCAATAAGACAAAAAGACAGTCAGCTCCCTGGTTTGTGATGTTGTACAGTAGATCAGTCTCTGCACACCACTCCGCAAGGCTGTTGATTCCCTTCCAACACAAACTGTCATTGTTGTTTATAATGCAGCTGATGGTGGTGGGAGAGCAGCCATGGGTTCACAGTGTGAACAGGAGGGGGCTGAGCACACAGCCCTGGGGGGCTCCGGTGTTTAGCAAACACTGCCAAACTGAATGTCTGTGGTCTGCTTGTGAGTAAGTCCAATATGCAACTGCAAAGTGTGGTGGTCAAGTGTGTGTGTTTTTTTGATGTGCTTGAGAGGCAATTCCTCAAAACTCTCACTGCAGCAACATACAAGAAAGTTCAGAGCAGAGCTGTATCTGCTGAGGAAGCTCAGGTCCTTTAGAGTGCAGGGGGCACTCCTGACTACATGCTATGACTCTGTGGTGGCATCAGCCATTTTCTATGGAGTAGTCTGCTGGAGCAGCAGCATCTCAACAGCAGGAAGGAAGAGACTGGATAAACTATTAAGAAGGCCAGCCCCATAACATCCATCACAGCACTGGGCAGCTCCTTCAGCAATACACTAATACACCCCAAGTGTGTGAAGGAGAGGTATCGCAGGTCCTTCCTTCCTGCTGCTGTCAGACTGTACAACCAGTACTGCTCCAAATAGACCTAGCATGTGACCTAGGATATGACATAGCTTGAGCGCTATGTTATAAAATAAAAAATAAAAAATAAAAAATAAAAAATAAATTCTATTGTGTATGTCTTACTTCTTACTTTTTTATTGCATTGTTTACTATTTTAATATTATAACTGTTTATTACAACTCCCTGTCCTTTGGCTGCTGTGATGACGAAATTTGCGGTTGCGGGACAAATAGAGGAAATTCTGATTCTGACTCTGATCTATGTTAAAAAGCATAGTACACTCAGCTAGCCTTAAAGACAATGAAGATGGCAAACAGACTTGAACAACAGGGACAAGCCTAGCAGAACCCATCCTATCCTAAAATGGAATTAAAATTAGAATGTGTATGTCCCTTGGCTGTGCGTCAGGGCTGTATGCAATTTACTACTTATCAGTAACCAGAAGACATGGGCAACCCCATAACAGGTCGATGTGTATGATACTGATACTGGCTACACATGTTCTTGCCTGTGTTCCCAGTGCTTCTTTGGTGTTTGTTGACAGCCAGTTTTGGTTTTTAGATTACAGCTTCTGTAAAGCCAGCTTTTGGTGTCTTTACCTGCTTGCTTTGGTGTTTTTGCATTTGGGTCCTCTCATTTTTGGCGCCTTGCCATTATCTGTCTTGCACTAGCACCGTAGAAGTATAATGAGACCTGGATGAAGTGTTGGAGCCATTCATTCATTGCTGTGAAAGCTGCTCATAGGCTTTTTGAAGCCAAACCAGCTTTGAGTTCCTGGGTATGAAAATATCTGAATTCTCCGTGTTGTGGGGCCCACAGCATGTGCTGAGACTTCCACCAACTGAGCCGGCTAACTTCCAGTTTAGCTCCCGATTAACTTGAAGAGGAATTTGGACCAAATTTATCAAATTATTTATTGAACGTTTCACAGATGCTTCTTTCACAATGTAAGTCTTTGGGAAAGAGCTTTTGGACCACAGCGTGTCACATGATGAGGTTATTACACAACAGGATTTTTTCTCATTTTCGAGAGCCTCTTTTTTTCCCCAAGGAATAATACACAGATCTTAATGAAAAATCCATACGATAATAAGATCATGATTCCGTTTGCCTAATCCTTCCAACGAGTGCCATTTTTCTTTTTCAACAAAACTACTTTGTTTAAATAGTCACAATGACTATTTCTTAGGTTGCAAATAGCATTTTTGGCTATGGACAAATGGGTACAAATAGCATCTGCCTAAAAATAGTTAAAGACAGACAATATCTATGTTCCTGGACATTATGACAAAACACTGTAGATAAGAGGTAAGAACTTTTACGCCTTTCAAGTGGCGAAATTATAACCATGAAAATGCCCAATTTAGAGGGAAAAAGCTCAGTTTCAGTACGTTTGCATAAGAGCTGGGGGGGTTGGGGGAGTGGGGGACTGTGAAAAGATGAATAGGCAATGCACACTTAACTGAAAATGACACAAAATGCCTCACACAAGGCAAAAAATAAAGAAAAAAAACAACAAAAAAAAAACATATGATGGCCATTAAGAATTGTGCAGTCTTTGAAAAGACATCCAGTCTAAGTGCCTCTTTCCTTTTCTTTATGCACCGAGTGGACTGGAAGTTCAAATTGTGGACTTAGATGGATGTGAGCGCTGTAAACTATTGTCTATCAGCTTCTCTAAGAAGCTATCTGTACGGAGTGGGGAAAATGCTTCACGGGTGAAGTGCTGGTACAGGTAATTTTAACCACCAAGGTAAGTGACAAATGGAACACTCGTTCTTTTTTTGTCTTCTACCAGTCTCACATCAAGCCAACGAGTTCTGTGCATGATATAACCTTGTGAAAACAAACTGAGGCACCTGCTTCCTTATCTTCCTTCTTGAATCGGGGTCATTGTGAACTTTGTAAACTTTAATCTCCCTTTTTCGCACAGCTCCTACTTCCCCTAGCTTGAAACATTATTTTTCTCTTGGTTGCAGTAAGACAATAATATATGTTTTCTATATTGACTCCATAACACAATTCTACATATTTTTAAATTTAAATTAATTTGTCAGAAACGCTACATCTTCATATCTTCACTATATTACCTCACACATGACCTGCTGTGCAGCTGCACTCGAAAACAAGCATATTTCTTGGAACAAAATGTCTGTGCCTTTGTGGCATTTCATTATTTCACACTGGTTTTCAGTTTCCACTCTGCAAATTAAAGCTGAATTACTGATCAACTTTCCAAACTTTGAGCCTGATCTGCAATGAGGCAATTTACAGAAGTATCCATAAACGGAGCCAAAGCGGATTTGCAGAAAGATACGTGCTTCATTCCACAATGCCAAGCCACCAAATAGGTAAACAAGGGTGTGTGTGTGTGTGTGTGTGTGTGTCTGTGTCTGTGTCAGTGTGTGCATATTGGAAATAACACCTTGGGAATGGTCTGTGGTTCAAAATTTCCTCATGAAATATGATTTTATAAATCCTTCCAAAAAATTATAATAACCCAGATAAGCTTGGGGCTTAAGTGATCCGCAGAATCAGTGGTTTGAGAGTTTAACATCAGTACCTCTGGAGGTAATTCTGATGCAAATGTGTGTGAAGACTCACAGATAAATGCCTTTGGCTGGTGAATGAGGTCCAGGTGGGAGTGTGCTTTATATGTTTCAGAGAGTAAAGGGAAGAAAAGAAGATGCTGTGTGGTGGAGGGGAAAAAAAAAATACAACAAATCCCAAACAAAATGCCGACGGCAGCTGTGCTGACTCGCCTCTTAGTGCATTGTGATGGGCTTTGCTCTGTTTCATGTGGGTATCATCCCTGGTCCTCATCCTTCTTTCCCTCCCTTCTTACCTCTCTGTCACCCATTCACTCGTCTCTTCTATCAGTTGGCTTATAAACCGGCTGCTATTCCAGGCAATGATTAGCCCTGCTGCTCCTCATCTTTCACTCAGATGACTTTTTTGACCATTGCGGCGTGAGCCTGATGCTACACAACAGCTACATCAGGAGGGAGTCGAAGAAAAGCAATATGAAAAGAAAAAAAAAAAAAAAGACATAATTGCATGAAATCAGAGTGGGATAAGTCGGATATTTGGAATGTTAGTCTGTTGTTTTTTTTCTTTCCCAAGACCTATGCTTTAAAAGTCCTTAATCGTTGGGCTAGCCACAAGCTCATACCTTGTTTCATTGTCTTCAGCAGATCATAATAGGCCCTTTCACAAGTTATGAAATCTTCTGACAGTTGACAGTTGACTACAGTCTCCCACTATAACAGGGCTCACACAACCTCTGAGCACAGATTCTGGTTTATGTGCAGGTATGATGGTAGCAATCCTGACCAGCTCATTAGGATTACACAACCCCTGGGGTTATATATATAGCGGAAATCTAAGAAAATTACCTAGAAAAAGAAGTTTTCAAAGAAATACTTTACTTAAAATTAGACTAGGTCCTTGTAAAGAAAAAAGATAGCATCTTGGCCCTTGAAGGGGGCCTAAGGTGGAGGAAGGTCTTTAAAAGTTTCTGAGGAAGAGGACAGAATGTGCAAAGACAAAGAGGTAGGAGAAACATTGTCCAGACCTTGAATGACAGTGAGTTAATGAAACACTACAGTTGAGATGGCGCAGGGATAATGTTTGTTTTGGATCTCACAGGAGATTCAGTCACATCTCCCACCCAACTAAATAACACTATAACAGCTGAAATGAAAGTGATCACAAAACAACTTTAAATATGTCTAAAAACTACAGGTTCAACCTTCTATCTTCAGTTCAACCTGTGTATTCAAACATTTTGGATGCTTCTTTAAAAGTATGACTTACAATCTATTCACCAGAGATGTTCCTTACGCACCAGCTGTAATTCACCAAGAACTGCCCTGCTCGGAATATGAAATAGTGACTCGGTAAACATTTCTCCAAACTGCTGATCTGTTAACATTTGGAACATGTCATATACTTATCACACTGACATCACAATGCACACTGAGTTCACATTACATGTTTATGACCTGACTTTCATACTATGTGGAGGTGGAGAGGATGGTGGAGGAGTTAAAGGTGAGAAGGTCTGACTCATATACATTCATAGAGAGTTTCACTTTAAACAGGCTTGTTAAAGTGTTTACGCCAGGGGTCTCACACTGGAGTCTCAATCTCATAGTAGTTGTAATCCATAATATTTTTTTGTTTTTAATACTTCATCACATGTGCAGTTTAAATGCATTTAGACATTCATTTGGCCTTTTTTATGGGGAGTGGAGGATGGGATCCAATAAGAGCCCATTCCAGCCATGTTCAGTGGAAGAAACAGAGGAAGAGATGGAGAGCTGGAGTGCAAGTGTCATGGATTCTCAGATCTGATCACGGAGTCATTTATGTGTGTAGTGTTAATTACTTGCACATACACAGACCCTAATGCCTTTCAAATTAAATCCCCAATACCCCCTTCTTTTAAATCTGGGACTCTAATGAATGGTGAAATTGAAAATCCCCATATTGATGTCATCTTTTTGCCAATGTGAAACAGTGATCATTTTTTCCACCTATTATTAACCGTGCCATGCCTTTTAAAAATGAAATACCCCCCTGCTGTTTCACTTCCCCTCAAAGGCCATCACTTGCCATTTTAAGCACATACTAATAATTGCCTTGACAAACCAGGCATTGGTATCAATTAGCACCTGAATGGAGGACTGCGGGTGGATTTAATGGAAGCTGTTAGTCAGCCAGCAGATTATATGTGGTGCATAAAACTCAACACACTTCCAACAATAAGTGCCTAGCCAATCATTTACTTCTTTATTTATTTATTTATTTATTTTCCACCAAAATACTAGACTGAAGCCTTTAGTTTCATTTCTGTCTGCTTCTGACCAGCTAATGGAGCAGGCCTCACAGTCTCCCATGAGCCATCACTCAGCCTGAGCAGGAAACATTAAAATACAAAGTAATTATTCTAATGTGCAAGAATAACAATTAATATGTGTTATCGTCAGATGTATTTTCGAGCAGGGGAAAATCTTGGCATCCGGGGCTTTGCAGGGTATACGCATTGTAAAGACACCAGCCGTAGAACATATGGTGTGCATGGCTGGTATGAGGATCCAACATATTTAGCAGGGTGAAATGTTGGCGGTAAACATTTCAGCAAACCACAGATTTTGTATGCGTCATAGGTTTCATATTGACATTTCTATACAACCTGTCATATCCCGTTTACATTACGTGTTTATGACCTGACTTTCATATCTGGAGGCGGAGGGGGACGGTGCTGGAGCTGGAGGCGAAATTGCTGCCAAGCCAGTGACTGCAGTTTGAGGTGTAGTTTCAACATCTGTGGGATGTAACAGAGCTTTAGTTGACCTGGGGACAATTTCCAGCAGAGTTTGTGGCAACAGAAGCAGGTGTTTGGGCAAAAACATGCCTAAACATAACCAGACCACAAGTGTTTGACCACTGATGGTAAGAGTGGGCATGACGGCCATTTATTCATAAAGCTTTCTAGCACTAAGAGTTGCTACTGGTGACAAAAAGGAGAGGGGCTTGATGACTAAAGACTCTGCCTCCCATTCTAATTTTGCAGTCTGTAGGAACCACAAGTAACCCTGCATCCTGGGAGTGCAGTGTTTGACGGGGCTGACATGATACTATGATGTCTTTAAGATATGCCACTGCCTGGCTATTAAGGGCTTTATATGTGAGGAGGAGAAATGGGTTCTCTTATATTAGTTCTCTTCAGCACACGCGAAGCAGCTTTCTGGATCAGCTGGAGAGTCTTTACAGACTTATTGGGGCAGCCCGATAAAAGGGAATTGTAATAATCCAGCCTTGAAGTAACAAAAACATGGACTAATGTGTCTGCATCTTTTTGAGACAGGATGTTTCTGATTTCTACAATGTTCCAAAGGTGAAAGATGGCATTCCTTGAAAACTGTTTTGTGTGGGGGTTAAAGGACACATCCTGATCAAAGATTTAGAGTACTGCTGTCAGAAGCAGCTATAACATTAGATAATGTGTCTCTCAGATCTCCCATCATTAGAATGATTACACAAACAACTACAGAGGTTTCGGTGTTCCTCTCTCCAAATATGGCACTCTTCTGTGGTGTGATTAAATGATTTAGCGCTTGTTAATCTCAAATACATGAAGCAGGCCTACTGAAATTACCAGCACGGTTAATACAAGTGAGCAAATAAAAAAATTAAAAAAATAAAAAAACACCGTTTGTAGAGAGCATGAAGTCACATCCTTTGGACTGTTCAATGCGCAGAAAGAAATACGCCATCCAGCATCATGATACTGTTTAAACAATCATCCACAGCCTGGTATAGAGTATCAAAGTCACCCCCCTTCCAGTGGACCTCATTCCAGAAAGACACTGTACAGTAGGCAATGGAGAGAGAGGAATACATTTCTGATTCTGTCCGAGTTGTGCCATCTTTCACATATATGATGTTTGTCAAGAAAGTTGCATTTTCTCTTAAAGAAATCTGGTTTTGTGTTGAGGCGCTCTGTGAACTACATCGTCTCACTCGACACACGTCACCAACACCAACGTGGAGACAACTTGGCTCAGAAAAGGTCATAAAATGATGTTAAAGGATGTTAGAGGACAGTTCTGTGGGCTGCTAACAAACAGGAGCAGCTCTGCAATGTTTGAGATACAGGTTTTGGTGAGCGTTCAAGGAGACAATGTCACTAACAAGACTGTTGGCACTGTTGTCTTATACTTCATTACAAGCTGAAACTTTCTCGAGGAGAAAACAAATAATTTCATTGACAAGCGTGTGATTCATGATGCAGTCCAAACAGGATCGAGTTATTTGTCTCTATCTGTTCACCACCATACATATTGTTTTCAGAAATGAGGAAAGGGAGAAGGATGTGACTTCAGAACTGAGGGGGGGAAGTCTCACTTTGAATGTCACATTACAATCCACTCACACATGGCCAATACAACAAGAATTCATACATGTTAATTGCTCCAAATTGTTACGTAAAGCCAAAGTAGCAAAGTAGCATCAAGGCAAAGTTATTTACCTTGCACACTGATTTAGGTCAAATTGCTGACCCAGAGTAGCTCTGTCCCAGTGTACAATGTCTTTGCACACATCCTAGCCAATCACAAATGAGTGTAACCATCTCATCAATTCATGTTTTTTGTTCAAGATATCTAGTATGAACCAAGTTGGCGATAGCAAATATTCGGAAATGTATAGAGTGTAAGAACGCATGTGTTTCTGAAAGCGTTAGCTCTTCAGGAGCATAAGTCTGTAGATGAGCACAAACCTCAGGATGTGTACAGATGTGCACTCTGTCCGCCCTCCTTCTTGTAATGGACACAGATAATAGCATGAGAGAACATACATGAGAAGATTCACGGCAGCGGTGGCGTCGCTTCCCAGCCTTCATCGGAGCGCTCCGGAGGGAACGTGTCCCAGCCTGAGGGATGAGGAATGGCCTTAATGAAGTCGGACAAGCCGGAATACATGCATAAGAAAGATTTTAAATATTGATATGATGTCGCTACGCAGCTGCATACATGGGTTACAGTGGATCAGTTAGCTCTTGATGGCCCTCGTCTAATACAGCAGCACAAGGGGGATGATTAGGCTCATCAGAGGCAATTGTGTATTCTGTGGAGGTGCAAACACAACGCACACATCATTTGAATCAAAGGGGCCTCCTGTCTTTATGTGCCGCTCCAATAGACTGCTGTACTATCAATTTATTTTCAGACTGTAAATTATTCACAGGCACGTGTAATTAACAGCTAGTGAATTTAAATCATACAAAGTATTAATGGGCTTTTATTAAAGGGCTTCATCAGGGTACAGGAGGCCTTTCAGGGGCCAGAGATAAATGGTGCCATGAACGTTCAATGAAAAAAAATGTGTGGTGGCGTGAAAAGATGTGATCAATTTGAAGGTTTTTTTTGTTTGTTTGTTTTGTTAGCTTAGAATAATCAATTAGCAGGACGATATTAAACAAATAATAAAACAAACCACAGATACGGACCCCAATTTGATGCATATGAAAGGCATCAGAAGTCCCGCTGCATGTCAGCAGATGAGATAAAACCGATTGTGGGGCAAGAAAGGAGAGGCGGGAGGGTTGAAAAAAGGGGTTATGTTCAACATTACATAAACATGAGGGACACACAAGTTCCTACGCTGTGCCAAGAGTTGTGCAGCGAGTCCTCTAAGCCCTCGCAGTTAAAACAAATCTTGAGGTCAAACGTCAAGCCCATCAGACGTGGGTCAGTGATAAATTATTCAGCCAACCAGGGACTGCCGAGACGGACCAGATCAAGCAAGTCGAGTGATGCCAGTAACACGCCGCAGACCCAGCGGAATCCACTCCAAAAGGCTGTAAACACCATCCATTTTCAAGCCGCAGACGGTTGTTTATTTATATACCAGCAACCAGCACGGATATTGTGAAAAACTGAAAATGACAAATTTTTCGCACTACATCTTGACACGAGTGAGAAGGGAAGTGCAACGCCCAGAGTTGCTTTACCGGGAGTATTTCTTTCTAACTTGCGGTCACTGTGTTACAAACCAGACAAACCTCAGCTCCTGGTGGGAAAACAGACACTTTTCTTCATCTTCAGTTCCATTCTGTGTGGCTGTGGGATCAGTACTGGACTGCAGCATGTTTCTAGTCTTAGCAACCACTCAAAGCACTTTACAGCTCAAGTCAGTATTTTGCCCATTGGCACTTTTGACATATAGACTGCAGTGGTCAAGGATCAACGACAGATCTAACTTTTGAGCCACAGCTGTCAGGAAAGCACAAGGGAAAAAAAACAAAAAAAACAAAAAAAAAACAGGGAACAGTACAAAAGAAGCAGATCATAAACCTCATCAGAATACATCCACGAGTTGTTAAACTTGAATTAAGAAATCTATAGCATGTAGAGTCAATAACATTCTTTTTTTTTTCTTCTTTTTTTTTTCCGGACTTGATGATGGAAGTAGCTCTGGAATAGGATATTTTGCTTCTTTCAGGATCAGCAGTATTGATCAGGCAGCTGGCAAGGCTCCAGTAGTGACCTCTAGTGTGGAGACCTCTGGTAATCCAACATGGTTAATTGTTAAATATATTTTACTTAAGCTGGGAAATAACTTAAATGGGAATCAGAGCATTGTGCCTGACAAGGGGTGAAAAACGTATGATTTGAACTGGAGCTGATAAAACATCGACTGCTGCAGAGTCAGTTGACCAATGACAATGACAACTGCCTGATTTTCTGACATGGGGAAAAGGCTGGATTTTAACATACATATAGATCAGATGTATGTTCAGGTGTATCCCATGCCAGTTCCTGACATCCATGGCTGCTCGCCTCCTTGGCCACTCAGTGCCCCAGTCCTTCGTAGTAATCACAACCAAGGACTCCGTTTCAGTCATTACATCGCCTTCCACTTTTCTTCTACAGCGCTGTCGCCCCTCCCTCTCCATTTCCACACATAGCCAGGGTTAACATGCTAATTCCATTTTATGAGCTCTGACGGAGCCCACTATACCACACTTACATCTGTTCAACAATTATTAGACCGTTTTTTGCTATAAAAAATTCAACACTCCCGAGTGTGGCACAGGAGAAACCTGAAAATTTATGCAGTGAATAGAATTGTTAATTTCTCAAAGGAGAAAAGGAATGGGCTAAAAACAGATTTGCTTTGAGACTCCTCATTCAAATGAGATCTATCTGGATGACTTGGCTTGGCCAGATAAAGCAATAGACAGAGAAATCCATTTGTACGGATGAACAGAAGGAAAACAATTGTCAAATACTGAAGATTGTACGGACAAACACAAACATTTGGCTTATCGAACCAATAAAATATCACATATTTATCTGAAACTGTTTCAGTTATGTCCTGTTATTACACATTTTGGGGTCTAAATGACTAATAGTTACAAAGAAGTTTGCAAGTGGTCCAGTTCCTGCCTCTGTGCAGCCTCAGAAGGCAGTCACGAAGCAGGCTCCAGTGGCTGCAGCCTTATTTTTGAGAGCAAATTCGACCATCAAAATTAGTTCAGAATTGATATCTAATGGGTTAAAATCAGCCATTTTCACAACATGCCATGTGGAAGGACGCAGTAATGACAGCTGGGCTGACTTGTGTGGATCTCCGAGACATCTTGGAGAAGGTTCCCAACGGCAGGCATGAGTCAGATGACTCGGCTAACATCCATCTCAGGGAGTCTTCTGGGATCTCCCTCACTGATGTTTGACAATGCAATCCTGTGTCCTGAGTTTGTGGCTTTCTCTGTCCTCACCACAGGCAGGAACCTTGCAGCAGAGGCATCATAGCGTTCCCAGGGTGTTATATTTGCTTGTACTGTGGAATATTGAATTATAATACTGATGTATCCACATGTAAGCAACATTTCAATGCTGCAGCTGGTTGAGGTGGAGCTACTTTTAAGTACTACTGCTGGAGATTATCATAGAGACTAAAATACACTCATCTCTCTTTCTGCACTGACAGTGACCCAAACAACATATTTTCCTGGTTTTGGTAATGACTGATTTATATATTTGCTTGAGGAGCTTCACTTTTTATCTGTTTTGCCAATCAGTCATTACATTATGACCACCTGCCTGGTATTGTATAGGTTCCCCTTTAGCTTTGACCTATTGAGGACTCCACCAGACCCCTGAAGGTGTGCTGTGGTATCTGGCACCCATGTGTTAGCGGCAGATCCTTTGCGTCCTTTAAGTTACGAGGTGGGGCCTCCATGGATCGGACTTCTTTGTCCAGCAAATCCCACAGATGCTCGATTGGACCAAGATACTGGGAATTAAGAGGCCAAGTCAACACCTTGAGTTTATTGTTGTGTCCCTCAAACCATTCCTGAACCGTGTTTTGCAGTGTGGCACGGCATGTTATCCTGCTGAAAGAGGACACTGCTATCAGGATGTACCGTTTTCAAGATGGGGTGTATGTGGTCTGTAGCGTAATAAAACCACCATGATAAAACCACTCACGTGATTAACTGAGAAAACATGTAGAAAAACAGTGAGGTGATGACATCATGATTGCTCCTATGAATTACACATCACGTTTGATTAACTGCCTTTTGTAGATCTTATACAAATTAATCTGGAACCATGTTAGTTTAATTAAAAATGCTCCAGTTCTTCATTGGTGTATATTTCTGGAAAGTTACTATAGGACAATGCTTTTCAGTGACATATTGTTAAATCATACTGAGCAAAAGTAATTCCCATAATAGATATTAAAGGCAACATTTTCAAGTATTTTCTAATATTTCCAATCAAATATGTTTACGGATGACCAAGACTAAAAACATGTGAAAGTTATTTTACTGCACAGGTGGTGAAAACATTTGCAGGAAAGTCAGCTCAGATTACATTACACCATTAATAATGTTTTCAGAATCTGTCCTGTGAAACTTCTGTCTGTCTGCCACAATCCATCAACTGGTGCTTGTGTAAATGACCAAGTCCATCTCAGAATGTGAAATGAAACCAGGCCTTTTCTCATGTATGTTTTCTACAGATTTTTGTATTTATGTATTTATTTATTTATTTTTGTATATTTGTATATTTGTATAAATAAATAAATAAATAAATAAATAAATAAAGATGTAAAAGATACACAGACCCAACATCAACGTACCGTTTAAAGTGACAGCTAAATATGATATATACTACACATACACATATTCTAAAAAGATGGATTTGCCACTGTACCAAATTTCTACAGAAATTAGGAAAGTGTGCGAGTAATGCTTCACCCTCAACACCACGGGACTTCAGACGAGATAGTCTGACATTTGTTTAAGTGGTTTTCAGCTAAATCCAAGAACTCAGATTCACGCATGCATGAAAAAGCTTTAGTGTTTTCATTCACGTTTGATTCTGTATCTTGGTAACAAATCTCTGAATGACACGTGCTAAACAGCAGCTGTCCACTCCTCCATCTGCAGAGAGGGCTGATGTGTGGAAGCCAGAGTTACAGCACTTTTCACCAGGGCGTTAGTGGCCCCGCCCGAGCCGCCTTATTAACATATACCACCATGTGAAAAATGTGTGAAATAATGTGGAAGAAAATGTAAAGGCAGTCTAATACCCTGCCTAATGCAGTTGCTGGGCCTTAATTGATGAATCTACTTTGTCATGTCCACGCAGGGAGACTGGCGGAGGAGCCGCCATGACAGATATCTTTAATAAAGTTGCTCTTCACGTGTCAGGATATATGATCATAATTGCCTGCCCGGGAATCATTTTCAAATCAGTATCTCCTGTGTAAGACAGGAGGAAGTGAAGACCTCCAGTATGCAGCTGGACAAGGAGAAATGACTGGATCACACGTTTAAGCTGTAATCAATTTAATTCTAAATTAGACATGATAGAGTCCTAATTACACCGAACAGAAATAGAGATAATCAAATAGTTACTTATTAGCTGTTCTAAGCTTGGGATAAGTATACATTTATAGAAACCATTGCACATTTTCAAATGTAATTAAATTACAGTCTCACTGATGCTTTACCATCTGTACCAATGGATGACACACCTCATGGCTTGTGGGAATATTTATGTGGGGATAATGATAGTGGGGAGGAAGGGGATGATGAATATCTGCCCAAGGCCTAATGGGGGCTTTATTCAGATGAGGGCCAGGGAGCCAGAGGGCCGCCTTGCGCCGCCCCCTCCACCCCCCTCCCATGGAAAGTATAATTCCCTGAATCTCATCGACCCCCCTGCACCCCACTTCCACACATACCACCTACCTCCTCAACTTGACAGGCTGGAGGGATGACCCTGAAAATCACATTATGTATATTTCTTTAGCAGTTGCTGCACATTTGCATGTGGAAGACAGTTAAAATAAGGCCATAAATCAGCGGGCAAACATATAAATGGATTTGTGGTGAGATTGAAACCCCCGGCGAGTCTCCTGAGCAAATATTTCAAGCCTTCCTCGTCACCGGGCTCGGAGATATCGGCTGTCATTAACTAGCCTGGGCCTCTGACCACTCAGCTTGTATATTCACTTCATTACACGACTGGGGGGATGACTGCACGACTGGTTGCCTCCAATAAATCTACCTGCACATTCTGATACGTGCTTTGTCATCAGGGGGGATCATTTGAAACTGAAGCGTTATCTCATTTTTTTGTTTAATGGAAAGGACTCACTGGTCAAAGGCAGGATTTGACCAACATGGGTTCTATAGATACCCAAGCATTACCTGGTTGCTGCCAGATGTAATATAATAACAAATGGGTAAGAAAGGGCAGTTTAATGTAAGTTCACTGTATATTCGTCATCATCACTATCAATATTATAGCAGGGATACACCAGGTGAATTCTCATTGGCTAGATCCAAATACAAGTGTGGAGGGTTTAACTGCAGTCACAGTTTTGTAGATTTATGTTGAGACTGGAGGGGTCAACTGCACAAGTCCGCAATTTATAAAGGCAAGCATGTGTTCTGATGACTTTCTGTGGACTCCCAGAAAGTCTGTCCTGATGCAGAGTAGGGGTTCTCATGGGTCTACGAGAACCACAGGATGGGAGACCTGACCAGACTGGCAGAAAGTTGGTGTCGTGAAACGATGGACTTGTAGACTTGTAGAAGGATAACTTGTAGGGGGACAAAGTCACCAAACTCATTAATTTATCAGATTTGACTGGTGATTCTGCAGGCAATCCATAAGTCCAGGTGACCACTGACAGTGAATTTCTGGCATGGTTAGATAGCTGGATAGATAGAGGCCTCGTCTCGCTAAGGGCTGTCCACACCAAGAACAATATCTACTGTATACTTATAGATAGATCTTTTTGATTGTTCACATTCAAACAGCAAAAGCCCTACTCTCATCAGGCGGCAAACTCAACACTTCATGGATCCATTTTAAATCAAAATCCCTTTGCGTGGACTGCAACACTTCATTTCAAGGCCTTTATAGTGTGGAAAACTCCTTGACTTGACTCATATACACATGAAATGTAGCTGCTGCCATCTTTTCTGAAGTTGCACTGGGCCGAAGATGTATTTGTTTATTTATTGTATTTGAATTGAATGGTTATTATGAGATACAAAAACAAGATGTGTAACTTTTGTTCTGATGGATTGGGGTGACACTTTACTCTTATTCATTAGCTCTCACATATTTCACTCCCGATCGACTAAGTTATGTGCAATGCGTCCGGTATTTGCCTTAATATCAAACCACTATTAACATTTTTTGCATCAGTTCAACCCAAAACATTATTGGCGCTTGTTGTTCTCCAAACCACCAGATGCCACTTTGTCATCATGCAGGTGTCCAACATGTCACAGCGGTCCAGCACAGAATACTAAAGTCATTGCAGAGCATCAACCAGCAAGGCCCAGATGTTCTCCAGCAGCTGACTGAGGGAAAGCATGGCATGTCCAGTCAGAGAGGCAGCATCCTCCATATTGGCCAACACCTGCCTTTACATCTGCCTTAGGTTCCATCTCACTGAATCCACACAGCTACAGAATAGAGGAAAACATCTTGATAGAGGTAGTTGGAAGCCAACCTCCACCGGTGAAGTTGTCAGGCTCACATATGGCTCTGGCAGGAGATGAGGAGAAGATTTCTGCATAGTGGAGCCGCTGTGTGCTGTTGGAGCCTGATGGCAGTTTTCGAGGTGGCTGCCATGGTACACTTTGGGAGGACCAAACATGGCCAAATCCGCCTGTGGAGCTGTACAGAGTGACTGACACAGTCGTTTACTGACTGCTCACTCAACCAACATCCTGGCTTTATTTGTGTGAGCTTATTTGTTTACTTTCTATGGCGATGTGCAGTGGAGGTGGTAATAGTTGATCTAAATCCTACCAAATAAAATTCATGGTCACTAAGTCAAGGAGATAAACTGGTCAAATGAAGGATGTAAATAATCTTAACTGCATGGATGACAACATCTTCTGATGAGACCAGCCCGATGAGGGAGAAAGAAGGGCATCCGATAGCGCCAATTAGCACCGTGCTCAGTCCCAGATTTTGGGCTGTCGTTTTATAGGGATTCTGTTGATCTGTCGAGATGATGTGCAGATGCCTGGGTAGAGCCTGATCAATTCCAGCAAGCCCAAGTACTCCACTTTGTACATATTCTGGACGTGTGTGGCATGTTTTTTTTTTTTGTTTTTTTTTTGTATTTGATTTGTTAATTAATCCATATTCAGTCCATGTGTGCTTCCTTACTTTATGTCAGTTGGTGTCACTTCTGCTTTTTTGCTCTTGGACTCTTGCTTTTGTTGTAAGTTCCCTTTCAAATCAGTAGATGCCATTTTAAGTCAGTGTCATTTTAAGTTGATACTGAAGCATAGCTTTGCCAAATAACTGATGAACTGAAGGAAAAACAGGGTCAGTTTATGTGTCACCATATTGGTATATATGTTCACAAAGCTATATTTTATGTGTGGTAATATACCATATATAGTATATTTCTATAAGGCCATTTCAGGACTAAAATAAAATAACTGTTTTGGGAAATGGATAACACTGTTGAAATAAAACAGTGTATGATTTGAACAGGGCATCTTTTGAGTCAGGTGTTTGGCTGGTTTTATTGGCTGATGAGCGGGTTTCTGTCACACATATCTTGCACCCCTGGTGTGGACCAGCCCTGTGTTTTAGCTAACTTCAGCTAACAACCCACTCCCTCCTCTCTACATTATCACCCTTGCACAGCTTCAAGCACATTTGATCCCTTGGCCTGCTTGGTAGTAGAACAGACTGGACACACTGGCAGAGTGGGTGTGTGACACAACATCTTACTTTTTATTTTGCCATCCAGGTCAACAGATAAGAGTAACTGCACTGCCTGTGGGAGTAGCACGGCTGAACCAAGTCAAGCGAGTCTGTAGTAGCGTGTCATCCAGAGATTCAGAGTCTTTGTGGTTCTCTGCAAAAAGACCTGAAAACAACCTGTAGACAGTCATATCAACATCATACCATGACAATTTTAATGTCTGTATCCGCAGAATATATTAAAGACATGTAGAAAAACAGGTGAAGGGCAGTTTTTATTTGTCATAGTTGTTGATAATTATCAAAAGGCAGTCAGTGTGAACCAAGGGTAAGCTGTCACCAGGTGCACTGGAATTGGTATACCGGCAATGGTGGAACAGGGAAAGCCTCTGTTCCTCCTCTGCCAGTGTACCCGACAGGAGGATCCTGTCTCTGAGTATACATCATGCAGACAGGACCACCTCTTTATGGAGTTCTCTGTCCTGGTATTGGAAAATGTATTTTCTCTTTCATTGCATTAGCAGGGGAAAGAGAGCCATGGGTCACCGACCAAACATTCTGTAACAGTGATTACTTTTGTAATACAGAGCTATTCAGCAGTCATTTTGAATGTGAGAAAATAATGCTTACAGCAGCTTTGAGGCCATGAGATATCTTAAGATAAACTGTGCAGCCTGGTCTGCATGTCAAAGTGTCCTTTTGCAAGATACTGAACCCCAACCTGCTTCTGATGTGCTGGTCGGCACCTCACATGGCAGCCACCACCACCAGTGTATGACTGTATGAAAGTCAAAAGCATCTGTCGAATGCCCTAAATGTAAATATAAATACCATAAAAATCTAGTCTAGCCTGTCTGCACTACTTTTTGTGAGTAATCAGATTGGATTTTGTGTCCAAACATTGCTAATATATCTTCATGGGTTGCTGGGGTAACGAGGTAGGCGTCAGTAACTAGGTATGCTTGTGACAAGGTTTTCCAACACAAAGCATGACAAATGGAAATCCATTATCTTGCTTTCCAAACAATCACACTGTCGAGCCCCGGAGCAGACAGTTTATTTCAGCATGGCTGTCCACAGACTGTTGTTCCGTGTTGCCTTCCGTACCACTCTGCTCATGGCGGCATGGATTCTGCTCAGCCGCTCTGATGCACCTCAGTGACTCTGGATTCAACATTGTACACAAAAGACACTTTGAAATCTGATATGATCGGTCAGGGCGTCCGGACTGAAACGAGTCTGTGGAAATCTGATTTGAATCACATTTCAAGCCACCTCTAAATGTGGTTTGGATCTGATTTGCAAAAATTGCATTTCATGATTTTTTTTTTTTTTTTTTTTTTTTGCCGTCCAGACTTAACAGTCCTCAGTGAACACTATGGCTCCAGTACTTTCCTGCTATACATACTACACAGTGATGCTGCCTCTCTCAGCTCATGAGTTCCTATTGACTCTGTGTGACAGCCTCTCAGATGAGCAAAATAAATGAAAACACATTACATTTCAATTAATATCAAAACAAAGCGAGTCGACACCTAATTGCTATGTAAACACAGAGATGGCGCTGCCAGCTCTTTTCATTATTTATGGGACTGGACGTATCCTCGTCACATTACATTAGGGAGCGGGGAGACGGCCATGTCGAGGTCAGCAGGAAGATCCTGCAGCATGTGACACACCAACAGCACACAGCCACAGCTGAAAGCCGTCCGGACAGACAGACTTTAAAATGTCTCAGAGCAAAAACTTTACACATGCAAGTGTGGGCTCTGTGAGACTTTCAGTCAGCTAGAGTGGATGTGTGTCTCAAGCTGTCACAGGTGAGATAAAGGGGCAGCACGGATGCACAAAAAGCAGAAAGAAAACAAATGCAGAGAAACACACATATCTGCTTTAGGCAGTGCAAAGTGTGGAGGACATGTGAGTTTGAGTTGAACATGAATGGAAAATGGTATGGCTGCGCAGTCAGATCATCAGTCGGTCGTCCCTGATGCCCCGCCAGGTCTACCAGAAGTATCTGCCGTTCAGGTGTCTGACTGTTACTTTTCACTCGGCGGTCCTGTCAGCGCAGCCGACCTCCGGGTCCAGTCTCCTGCTCCGTCCCCATCCTGAGCTTATCTGCTCTGCTGATCTCCATCATTGAGGCCGTCCATGTCTTTAGTTCCTTTTATATGAGAAAGAAGTTAAGGTGGGGAAGTCAGAGGAATAGGAAATGATGAAGACAATTGTGCATGTGTGTGTATGTGTGTGTGAGAGAGAGAGAGAGAGAGAGAGATCTGAAACAGCTGAACAGTAGTGTTTAAAATCTGCAGGTCACTTGGAGGAAATGATCTCAGCAACAGCATCACAAGACCTTGCTTAAGAAGTACATGTGTAGTTTACATGTCAATTCAAACCACAGAGAAATCACAATTTTAACATGTTTGTGTTTCACTGTGAAAGTAACATAACATGACAGTTAATGGGACAGCTGGAGGGAGGCAGAACATGTAAAAGCTCTAAATCCGATGGCTTAGATAAGCATATGAACTGAAAGAAGACAAACATTCCTGCATCTTTGAAGGACACATCATGCATGAGAAGTAAATGTTGTTGAAGTTACCAGAGGAAACAAAAAGTGCAGGGTAAAAAAAAAAGGTATAAAGCCAAAACTGAGATCTTTCGAAAGCTGCAATCAGCCAGTCTCCAGGATAAAACACTCCTGCAAAGCACTGATGCGTTCACATGAATACATGTCAGGCTACAATATTGATATTTCCTCACTGTGTCATAACATGTTCACATTACATGGCTTTCATATTAGGAGGTGGAGTTAATGGTGCAATCATACTCTCAAACCGTAGTCACTGGCATGGCAGCCTTCTCTACTGTGTTTCAATGTTCGTAAATGTGAAACCATTGGATATTTTCAAGGAGACGCAGGGACAATTCCCAGCCGTCTCTGAGGTGACAAAGATGGGATCATTTTGAAGAGGAGTTGGGAGTTCTCCAGCTGTGTTTGTGGCTACTGATGCAGGTGTTTTTTACCCAAAACTTTCCCTGTGCATAAACCTAACCAGACCATAATCACAGCACTGAAAACTGAACCAAGAATGTTTCAACAGATCCATGGTTGGCTAAAACGTACATTGCAAAAAAATCTTCAGGTGATTGAGTTGCTCAGAAATATTTAAATACATGTTGAACGTAAGTTTAATATTTGAAAGTCTTGTGACCTGTATGTAGAACTAGTTGCATTTCAAGGTGGAGTCCATTTGAAGAGGATTTGAAGTCTCCATTCACTTGTGTTTTTAAAAAGTGTTCGAAGAACAAATAAATAAATAGAATATTAGTCAGAGAAGAACAATAGTGTGAATGCTGAATCAGCAGTTGGGTGAAGTAAATATAACATCTGGTGATGTGCTGTTGTTATAAACCTCAGCCTGATGCAGAGTTGTGAGCTACTGCAGCTCAAAGATGAAATATGCATCCAAACACTGTGCTGTGTTCAAATATCACTGTCAATTATCGTTATCATACGGGCTCAAAACTTGACTTGCACACAGAACTACACGGACGCATTTGGCGCGGTATATTTAATCGTCCTACATCCTGATGTGTTTTCTCTCCTCACCGGTGGATGCGGGAAGAGTTAATTGTGCACATAAGCAGTGTCCGGAGCATGCAAATTGAGGCGGTTGCAAATGGAATTTCTACTATATCAAGCCTTATTAGTGCACGCGCAGCAAAGTACTAAGGACAATCAAGACACCTTGTCACTTGCTTTTTTTTTTTATCTCCTACCTCCTTGTGAAGAGAAAGCACTTTCAATCTGCTAGTTTTTTTTTCTCCCGCATTTACATAACAAAGCCCTAAGAATAAGGTGGAGGTGTGATGAAGCAGCCTCCACTGCTGCTTCTGAACACCCATCAACATGCCTCAGACACACATAGGTGTGTGTGTGTGTGTGTGTACACACAGATCCACATGTATTCTCTTTTTTTTATCTCAATAAAAGTATCTGACAACCAAAACCCCAAAGATCCCCGATGCATGGCTTCACACCAAGGCTTGGCAGTCACCAAAATAAATTGAAAGCATTAAGAGAAAGTCAAAAACAAAAAAAAAGTGAGAGACTGAGAGAAACAGAAAGAGAAGAAAAAAACACAAAGAAACCAAATAACCTCTCTGCACTGACTACAATCCCCCACTGCCACCTACATATAACCCCCCTCCCCCTGCCTCCTCCCCTCCCCCACCCCATCCTCAGCCCAGCACAGCTCCCCATTTGGAAAGAAACAGGACGAAATGACATTATGCATATGAAAATGTCCAGAAAGATGTTTGATTTATGTATGCATTAGATGCAAATTCTATTACGGGACACAAGGCGGGCGGTGAGATTTCCCACTGAACACTTGGCTGCCCTGATCAAACCCCATCTCATTAATTCAGACAAGGGGGAGAAAGATAGAGGGAGTGAAAGAGGAAGAATTGGAAGAAATTTACAACCCAGACATAGATTTCTCAAAAAAAAAAAAAAGGAAAAAAAGAAAAAAAAAAAAAAACAAGAGAGAGGGGTGTTGGTGAAGGGGCCAAATTACATTCTCGCCTCTCAAGCTGAAGTCGACTGGGAGGATTTTCTGACCCAGAGCCTGTCCAGTCTACAATAGACACACATAGATGAGATCAAACGAGGACGACACAAAGCATCAATTATTGTATTTGTTAAGCGCTTTAGAAAATATGCTCAGGAATTTAGAAAAGAAAAGACAAAAAAGTTTAGCATTGTGGGAAATACTCCCATTTGTGTAGGGCGAGTAAAGTGATACCAATCTCTTGTCTGCATTAAGGGAAAACTGCAGTGCATTACAAGTCCAGCCATCTGCTCTGTCACTTACAACAGCACCCACTAAAACAATACATTATGAGACTGGCGAACATGGTGACATTGCTAAAATATAAGTTGAACAGAGAAAGACACTGATTCACAGGCTATCAATCAATCAATCAATCAATCAATCAATCAATCAGTCAATCAATCAACCTTAAGTGCTCTACAGATGACTGAGGCAGTATAAATGCAAACAGTGTAACAATTTTAGAATAATGTACATTAAAAACATAAAAATGATAATAAGTTCAGGTTAGGTTTATTTATTTGGCTTATTCGGAAGAAAACACTGAAGCTAAAAGTAAAATCATTAAACTGTCTACATTCTAGCTCAACGTTGAGCCACTGTTCTTACTTCAGTTTTAATCAATGAGGGATTATTAGAAACATTATGCACATGCTCACATCTTGTGATATCAATCATTCACCTTTAGAGGTGCTGGTAGGTGTATTTTTGAACTTTGGATAGAGCCATGCTAGCTGTTCACCCCTGTTTCTAGTCATTATGCTAAGCTAGGCTAACCATGTCCTGTCTTCATTTCTGTACTTCACTAACAGATGAGATTAATATCATGAGCTCACCAGAGAAAATGACAGCGAACAACAGAGAAAGCAGTTTATTATGACCCATATCTACATTTCTTTTTAGGTGGCACCCTCTAGTGGTCGTTGTAACTTTTATGGCTGCAAAGGAGGAATCAAGGAGAAGTAGTGTAAAGAGCGCAAAGTAAAATAAGCAGAGGACACTGATGTTCCTGTCCAGTATGAAGGGAGGGCCATGGAGAGGAAGTGAAAGTGAAAGACAGAGAGTCTGCAGGACAGAAACTGACCTGTGTGTTGTGCTCTTCATCTCTGTGACATATTCTACACATACACACATTAAAACTGTAGTAAAATGCTCAGGTGGCTTTTTGCTGAGAGCTGCCTGCTTGTCGCACATAGGCCAGACTCTGAATCTGTAGATGACACGACACAGCAACCACTCCTGAAACGCGCCAGACGCTTATTTTTGCAACAGTGGCACCGTCAATAATACCACTAGCAAATGCTGTTGTCACTTTAAGTATTTTCACATACATAATGTAAGGTTACTTACGTTGCATAGGTGCATTTGTACATTACGTTACAGAAATCAAATTGTTTTAAGCCACGTCAACAATGTTTTCCTAAACCTAACCAAACTGTGATCTACGATGAGTGATACATCTGATGATTTGTGTGTCTCTGTTATGTTGTAACTGTGATAAATGTTGGAGTTTGTCACTGAATATAGACCTACTTATTCATTTAGATATGAGGATGTGTTGACTATTATAACTATAATAACTATTTCAGGGGGAAATAGCATCATTTTGAAAACCAAAGACAAGCACACTTTGCACGTCAGTGTATTATTACTGTATCAAAATCAACACCAGCATGTAAAGAGAACTTCATATGTTAATTAAACCCATTTCACGTTAAGTTCATCAGTCTATACATCACATTATACACTGTGCCAGCTGTGCATGCCTTTGAACGTTCACATGTGAAGCCAATGAGAAAAATAAATAAATAAATAAATTAAGGAGAAGCAAGGTGAGCTGGTGACAGAGAGAGGCTGGCTGCAGGTGATCCAGGCCTCACTCATCCTCCCATCACTTCCTCCCATAGCACCTCGTATGATTGAGGTCAGACGGGGAATTCTTCCCTGGCCTAACTAATGTGATTGCATCAGAGCAATACCCCTAAACGACATCACACCCCTGATCTGCATACTAATTGGCCATGCTCTGTCCTTGACACTGAACTTGGGAAGAGGAGGCCTTCATTTCCCCAAGGGTGGGGGAATGAAGGGATGCATGTGTATGTGTGTGTGTGTGTGTGTGTGTGTGTGTGTGTGTGTGTGTGTGCGCGCGCGCTGTGTATGTGTGTGTGTGTGTGGGTGTGTGCGTGTATGTGTGTGTGTGTGTGGGGGGGATCCATCCATTGCTCACATTTCCATGCAAAGACGCCCTCGCTCAGCATAACCTCCTCTGGCCGTACCTCATGGTAAACTGACCTCCCCCCACACCACCACTCAGATGCACACACACACCCACACACACACACACACACGCACTCTGCCCTCTGCTGCTCCTATCTCTCCTCTCTATGCATCAATGCAAATTATAACAATGGATGAGGCTTTATTCGGCAGGGGTAAGCCTGCGTGACCTTCTGTGACGGGGAGCAGCAGAGACAAAAGGCCATTTCTCTCTGAATAAGCACACGGACAGCAGCATCTCCCCATCCAAGGTAGGGGAGGAGGTTGTGGTGGTGGAGGGGGTTGGTGGTGGGAGATAGGGGCCAAATGCAAAAGAGGCCACAATTGTAAGGATTTTTTTTAAAGCACAAGAAGACAGAATGGAAATGAATGCAGAGTGTTGCAGGGAGGGGAGAGCCGAGGGAAGCGAAGGGTCTGTCCATTTGGAGACTGCTGACGGAGAATGTGTTGGGTTTGTTAATCGGGACTTAGTTCTGCAGAACTGACAAGAACAGCTGGATGAGACATTTGCATGTGTTATTTATGTATTTTCACCAAAGCAGTTTGTATGCCGCCGTGATGGTGGATACAGTGTGTTGGCTTCCATGTAACTAGGTTATCCTGCATTTCAGTCCTGTGAGGGATCAGTTTATGCATCCTGCAGCCTTTTCTCTTTAGTGGTTTTGAGTATGAAAAGGAAAAAAAAATGCCACACAAACTCACAAATGAGAAGAAAAGGACATCTGTAATACTATAACTGGACTGATCGGATCAATTAGCAATATGCTTCGAACAAAGTGCTTTGTCGGATTGTCAAACAGCATCTGAAGAAATGGTTGGAGTTGGTTCTTTAAGGAAGGTTGTTGTCTTCCACCAACAGTCCAGTCTATGGACACTATTTCCATTCTGATTCTTGCACGTCCTCCTGTGAGCGTGGGTCTTCTGCAAATTTCCATACATATAGGGAAAAGACTTTTGAGTAAACAGACAAATGGCCATAGTGCTGCGGTTATCAGCGTATAAGCGAACATTTCAGAGCTTTGGTGTTGGACAACTTCTCCGAAATGTACTGTTATCGCAAAACAGATGAATTTGCTATGGCAGTGATTATTCCTCCGCAGAGCTCCCCCTGCAATCTGGTAGCCTCTCATACTGTCTGAGGAACAGGAAAGCATCAGAGGAGTCCCAAAGACAGCAAGAAAAAAAAATGTCCTCAGGTTAAATCCTGCATCTGAATCTCACACTCAGTTACATGCATGAGATTTTCCTCTTCTTATATTGATGTTACCGCTACGCTGTGAGATGTGACGAAATGTTGAGAGGAGTGGTTGGCTTTGGCTATTTTTTTTTTTTTTGTCACTCTTACATGATCTATAGTTATTCCAAATCCTAAAACAGATTTTTCTTTTTCAAATTAAGAAAAGTGCAAAGGGAGCGGTATTAATATTCCGTGTGGGATTTAGCTTTTTGTCTCTCCAGCTGTGATTATAGGGATCGTTTTGTCTGAGAACTCAGCCAGTTTAATCAAGCTAGGATAATTTCACAATGCCTTGTAATGGGGTCCCTGAAGACGAAACCTGCTCCTGTTTTGCAGGTTTTCTCTGGAAAAAAAAAAAAAAAAAAGGGGGAACCTTTTAACAGAAGCCCCATCCTGCACTGGAGCAGGAGCGAGCAAGGAGCTATTTTAGCATCATGCTTGCTGCCCCTGGGACCAGGCATTACACAGCCCCCCCACCTGCCACCCCGAACCCTACACACACACTAACACAAACCCTCCACCAATATACTCACTGCAGCCCTTAATGTCTGCAATTTGCCAGGTTGTCACAGACAAGGTAAGTGTTGATTTCAACGATAGGCAAAGCAAAAGGGGAGGGAAACTTCAGAACAATGAAACACTCCTTTGGATTTTTTTTTTCTCTCTCTCTCTTTCTCTTTCTTTCCTCCCTCACCTCCTCCTCCTCCTCCTACTCCACTGGAAAAAGAGAAAGGTGTCAAGTTTGTGACAAGTGAATTGCCCCCCACCTTCGTTGTGATGGTGTTGATGATGGAAAGTTTGTGGAGTTGGATTCTCTGCAGATAGTTTGACCTACTTAGGTTAGCGCCGCACACTTATAGAGCACCTTCCATGCACCGCAGCCTCTTTGAGGAGAATCCTGAAAAGATTACAGCAGGTAAACCTTGCAAAAGCAATGATGCTGTTTTTGCATACTTCTTTTTTTTTTTTACACCTTCTCACCTTTTTTGCCCACCTATAGCTCAGAAACCATTTATGCTACTCATGCCCTTGATATATAAATATGTGTATCTAACTCTGTCCCTTTATTTTTTTTTTATTTATTTTTTTTTTTATCCTGTGATATCAAATTAAAGATACATTTTTTTCAAAAGATACTCTTTGCATTTCATCTAATGCATAGAACACAAATCATGAAACAGGGATGCTGATGCACCTTAACCAGTCAGTTACCAGGACACTCTAAATAATATATTTACAGTTAATTAAACTTGAGTGCATAGTTTGTTAAGTTATATCAGAGGTAAGTCCATGTGGTCCATGCAGTGTTTCTGTGTTTACAGCGATTTAACTGACTTCCACTTGCCAAAATGATCAAGTCGATCAGTGTTATCCCCCACACTGAGATATCATTTGAAAGTGGAAGTCTGATATGTGAACACAGTTTATTAATTTATTGAAGTTAAGAATATGTAGTGTAACTATTGTGTGAGAGCTGTCACTGACTTCATTTCCACACATTCTTTATTTACACAATCCACATGTGCCGGGCAAGCTGACTGGACAAGGTAAAGTGTGTGTGTGTGTGTGTGTATGTGTGTGTGTGTGTGTGTGTGTGTGTGTGTGTGTGTGTGTGTGTGTGTGCGTGCATGCGTGCATGTGTGTGTGTGTGTGACAGCCACATAGCCATATATATATATATATATATATAAATATAGATATATATATTATATATAAAAGATATATATATATATATATATATATATATATATATATATATATATATATATATATATATATATATATATATATATATATATATATATATATATAATTTGATATTTTGACTGTTTTATTGAATAACATAGCAAACATTTTATTTTTGTTTCCCACTTTTTTGAGCGGACCCTTATATGCACCATTTGCTCAGCACAGGTAGACGTATACATGCATATGATAAAAAGCCTTGTAATGTAATTTTCAAGGTGAAACCGATTAAGTTTAGTTGTGTGCTGATGGTAAACTACTGGTTGTGGTTGCTCCTAGCTGAGCTGTATTTACGGCATTTCTAATAAGAAATCTTTGTTGCGATGTCACAGTGTGGGAAGGCGGTGATGGGCTGAGGCCTGTGATCAATTCTGAGTGTCTTCTTGAGGACCAGTGGCACTCTTGCTCTTTGTTTTTGTGTGACGTTCATCCCTCTACAGCTCCAGGTTTGATGTCCCATTAAAGAGACCTCACAGACATCAGAGCAGTCACTCATATACAGAAAGTGGGACTCAGGGGACACTCCGGATGTTCATCATTAGACTTTGGTGCCATTCACCCGACTCCAAACCATCGCCTCGCTGAATAAAAAAAAAAGGATAAAAAAAAAAAAATAATAAAAAAAAAACAAGCCTACTTCAGAAATCTTTGGGTGGAGAAACAGTGAACAGAGAAAGGCTTCAAGGGATGGGTGGGGATGGAGGAGCGAAGGCGGAGGTGGAGGGGGGGGTTGCACTTAGAGATATTTAAAGGCGAAGGAGATGGGCTTTGTTAAAGATGCGATTCCCCTGGGTTCCCCTTGTTCAGTCGCAGGGATCTGATAGCGCGGCGCTCCTGTTCCAGCTACACCTCTTTGCTGGGGGGAGATAGGATGGCGTGTAATTATACTGCAAGGGCTTTCAGGGCCCTGACATACCTGTCACCTGGGAAGGAGAAGGATGAGAAGACATCTGCATACCTTCTAGTTCTTACCTCAGAATATAGAAACTTGTCCTTTCTCGTTTGTTTCCGACAATTGTGTTTTTTTCCTTATTTCTCTCTTTTTTTTTTCGTTCATTCTGCTCGCCTGAAGAGGCTTGTTTTGGAAGTTTGCGGCTCATTCTCAGCGTCTATTGGATGACTTTCATGGGAAAAAAAAAACAGTCGAAGTGAAAGAGCTTCTTTGATTTAGATTTGAGAAATGGTTACTAATGAGAAGAGATAATCATTGTAAGAGTTGAGGCTTTTGTCACTGATTCAAGAGTTGTTTGAACAGATTCATTTCATCATTTGTACAATAACAAATTGAACTTAATAAGTGACAGTGATAATCAGTGATCAAATACAATAATAAAAACATCACAAAGACCGTCAGAATCTTTCAAACGCAGCATGGATTCAGTATTAAACACCAGAATGGGAAGGACAATGCTCTTCTAAGGCGATTATCATCAGTGCTGATAATTATTTTCCGGAGTTCATCACACTTTCCACCGGCTGAATACTTCCTTTATTATTAAGCTGTATTATGCTGGATGCAATTTGTCACGGAGCATCCATACAGTGCAGTGTACAGTATGTACTGTCTACTCTGTAGATTACAACCGAGCACACAGAGAAAGGCTAAGACCCAGTTTTGCTGCATTTGAACGTGTCTGGTGTGTTTTCCGCACGGCGGTGGGCAACGACATTTCCACAACAGAAGCTGCACTCGCGCATTAACATTGCTTTACTTCAGTTTGATGAGCTTGATGTTTTCTGTGTGCAAGACAAATGGGAGTAAACAACGTTTCCTCATCTCGTCGGCGAGGCGACGCCTGACTCTTGTCTTTCTGGGAGGGAGAGTGAGGGAGAGACAGAGAGGGAGCACTGCGTTACCCACAGTTGTCGGCGGCAGCGTTGCACAGGTAGCTAACAGAGGAGTGGACCCCACTGCGTCCCTTTCATGTCTAACAGCAGGGTAGAAATGTTAAATTGTAGCGGCCCCTCTTTATATATGTATAAAAATGTCCCGGCGAAGATGCTTATCTTAACAGATGAAGTAGGAGCAAAAGGAACTATAATTTTAATCAAATCTCTGCCTCATTGGTGTAACAGTGTTGACTGCTATTGAAGCTTAAAATTCATGTTGTTGGGGGACTGGAGAAAGGGACTCAGCGGGTGGCGTCTTGCAGTGTAATTATCCCTCACTTACAGGTATTTCTGTTGCCACAGTCATTATCCTCCCTTGTAAAGAGGAAATCAATTTATACAGATGTATATGAGGAGTAGAAGATTGCCCAGAGGAAAAGAAAAGGGGAGAAAAAAAAAGACATTCCCATTGAAAGAGGGACAGTGAAAATTGAGGATAGATGACTTGTTATTGGTCTGTGTGCGGGGCTTGTTTGTTTGTTTGCCTGATTGGCTGCAGTTAGCGCGGCGTTGCATTTGGGAGAGCGGCACAATGAAAAACGTGCCTTTGAATTCAGCTCATTATTAAGTTTTATTACTGTGTTCCAAACAAGGAGCCCGCCATCACTTTTACTGACTCCATAAAAAGTGTTTGTGTTGCTGCTCTTACAGATACTCTCAATTCAGAACTGTCTACTGTTTCTTTTTTTTTTTTTTTTCTTCAGAGCACAACAGTGAATTGAGAGGAATCATCTTTGCAACATTTTTAGATGTTCTTCTACCCGGATTATACGCCAAAAAGGACAAATACACAGACTAGTTCTGTATATACTAGGCATTTGACATGTGTGCAGTGGATTGTGTTAACAGGAAGACCACTGCAAATCAAATCAAAATGGCAGCATCCAAGCAGGAAGAAGAGCTGCTTTGAAAAACAAAAAAAGACAACAGGACAGGATATCCTTAACAGGACCAAAGACCTTCAGCATGTAGGAAACGGACAAGGAGAAGCATTATCATTACATTCAGATGTCCTCAAAATTAATTTTTCTGGCCAATAGCATCACTGATCCTCATAGGTTTATCGGTAATGGTTTACAAAATGGCATAACCGTTGCAGTGGACCACCATCAGGAGTACAGGACCGCTGTCGTAATAATTACTCCAGCCACTAGAGATGACCTAACGTTAAATGTAAATATGGGTTATTAGCTGCTTTCACAGTCAACCTATGAGGTTGTTTGTTTCAATGAGGAGGGTGTGTCTACACCAAAGAACATGCCAAGCTGAGATCTGTGTTTCCCACCGCAACAAAATCTTATGAGCCCATTCCCAGGTAATCAGGGTTTTGAATTCTGTGTGGGAGTGTCCGTACAGAGTTAAAGACACATGTGGCTCGTTGACCCAACCGGCCTTCATGTGGGTTGCTAATGCTAGGTGAGCCCAGGTCGGAATAGTTGTTAAGCTTTCTGGGGAGGGAACTCAGTACAGCATTGTAGGTTGGTGATGAGTAATGTCTTAGTCCACATCTCTGTTCAAAGACGGTCGCTCCAGTTTGACTAAGATGGATTCATTTACTCCTCTTTCAAACCATCTGTCTTGTCTGAGCAAGATGTTCACATTGTTGTCCTCATAGGAATGGTTTGTCTCCTTCAGATGTAAGTGGACAGCAGAGTCCTGGGGAGCTGGCCCTCCACAGGAGGGATAAAAAGTGAAACGTCTTTAAGTCCAGTTTCCTTCGATATAGCTCTTAGAATTTGGTGATGTCCTATTCACTTCTTCAAATATGACTTATTTTAGACAAATATACACAAATTAAAAAAAAGTAAAATACATTTTTTGTGCCATGTTTGAACTAATGTTTGGTTTTTGAGCTACACGCGAAACCACACATTTTCAAGAAAAAAAAGGATGTTACCTTTCAGTTGCAGACTCATACGTTATAGATCATGCATTTAGGTAAGCCAAACTGGTGGAAAATGTATTTAAACAAAAACAGGAAGAGCTTTAAAGTTCATAGTCTATGTCCGTGAGTCTCCGGACTCACCAACATGTGCAGCTGTTTCAGGCTGTGGACCACTCCAGCCTGCATGTTCCTGACATGAGGCCTGATCATCTGGACATTGCATGGATGCTCTGACTGTTCGTCTTTTTTGATTACTTAATGAAGTGTTTATGTGGCCATGTTCATTAGCTTGTCCTGGCCCCAGCCGGCGTAATGAGAGCAGTCTTTGATTGTCGGACAGACGATGTGGGTGACTGCTGGCTGCGGTCCGGCAGCCAAGTCATACAGTATGGCTTCTAACTAAATTAGTGCAATTAAGGTCAGCCTCTGTCCTGCTTTGAGATAGTCAGGAGAGATAACATCGCCAAGCACACAAACACACACATGCACACACACACTAAACCATTACTGTCCCGATCGGTCAGACCGTGTTGCTAATTAAGCAATAGTGTTTTCCAAGCATATTTTGCAGATGTTAAATGGGTAATGGGGGTCCTGTCACAGAAGATATGCTGCTGTCCCTCTGTGGTGTCCAGCCCAATTAGTCCCATTACAGCCAGTCTTGTCTCGAAAGGGGGGCGGCAGGGGTGCCTGGGGTTGTTAATGCAAGGCCAAGACACAGACACATACAGTGTCTGAGATGAAGAAACGCATTTACTCACAATGTTATGACAATCATCTTCATCGTGTCCAGCTGCCTGACTGTGTGGCCCGGACACCCCCCCCTCCCTTACGAACCCACTGAGGACACTAATTCTTAAATGACCAGTAGTGTCCTGACAAATCACATATCACTGCGGGGGCTAAAGAGACGGCCGAGGCATGGATGGAGGCTCATGTGAGGTCCGTCCAGCTGCTCCGGGGTCTGATCCTATCACATTAGGGATAATGAGGTAAAGCACATGTCTGATGTTGCACTTAGCCCCAGTGGGCAACTGTAAGGATAGCCAGCACCTTCTGACACTTGAAAAGCCGACTCTGCTCCGATCAGTGGAGCCAGCAGACAATGCTGATCAGTGACCAGTGTTTAACTGGAACAGTGTCCACTTTACAGTATGGTGAGTGAAGATGACAGGTGAGCTTTCATTTTATTTTATACATTGTTTGGTAGGAAAAAAACAATAATAAAGGGTAATCGTGAGCATGTACATATCTTGAGAGGCATCATCAGGGTTTGGTTAAGCCTGGTTAAAAACATTTTAAGGTTAGAGGAAGATGATGGTTACAGTTTTTAAAAAGTGAACATTTCATGTTGGCATCAGTCAAGTGACTTAAAGTCGGCTCACTGTGTGATTATCTGCAAAACTCTTCATTTGTAAACAAAAAATGTAAATGTCATGAAATCTATCATAATGTATGTTATTAGTGTTTTGTATATGTCTCGATGTATAGTAAGTTTGAATAGATAACATTTAATAATTTGTTGGTCTTATAACAGCAGATGCAAACTGATTATCCCCACATTTAATAGTCTCTGATACACCTTCATCACTGATATAGAATCTTGCAGTAACTACTGTAATTCTGAAATTTATCATCAAATATTGTCCAGATAAGTCACAAATAATAACCAGGGGAAATACTTCCAGTGGCTTAAAGGGCAAATCATCCCCCTTTTATTTTCCAACACATTGCAAACACACATTGAGTACCACCAACAGGCAAACCGGACCTCTGTGTTATGCTTGCAGTTTGGTTAGGGTTTAGGTAAGAAAACTACTCAACACAACATAGTTTTGGTCAATCAGCGCAGAGCAGATGGAGCCAGACAGGAAGTCAGACAGTGGAGGTCAAAGTGCGTCGAGCCACTTTTCTAAATAGAATACCCAGTGACGACTCTACCGCAAGCTGTAAATATTAACAGCGATTCAGCTACATCGCCTGGTTAACCACAGTGGAAGCGCAGAAATGAAGGTGAAAAATAAACATAACCTGAGCAAGTCAACGACATCAGACAGGCCTGATACTGACGATCTGAAGTTGCACGAAGGACGGAAAAATACAGCGTCAGAGACAAGGAGACCTGCCCAATGCCCAATGGAAGGGGTTAGTGAAGCTGCACAGACATGTTGCGCTTCCTGTAGTTAAGTGTAACAGGCAGCTGTTTTCAGTGAATAACTGTACACGGACTAAATGACAGTGTACACATTTGTGTTTTCAGCTTGTTCTGATACCAAAGAGGTGTCCAAAGCAAAAGTCAAAGCTATTGGAGGAGTGTGTACAGTGAGTTACCTCATGGAGAAAACTAGCTCGTCTATAAATCTTGAAAATTGCTCAGCTTGTCGAGGCTTTCTGATTATAATGAGGTTAAGGAGGTCAAGGAGAGTATTCTTCTGTAGTGCAGTGCATGTAGTAGCTTGCATGTATCAGGTAGACTGCCTGTATCGTCAGATCCAAGTAAAGACTGAGACTCTATATACGTATGTGCAGATGGTTCAGGAGAGACACAGGGGAGAAAGGGACTGAAAAAATAAAGAGGTCCACAAAGTTAAACTTTTTTTCCCCGCGTCTCACCTGACCTAATTACAGCACCTCGGCGGCTGCTAGCGCAACACTTTACCTTTGGAGTCCGACGTGCTTTCAAATTTCGGAGTTATTTTCAACGCAGCGTTTTTGAAATATTCCTCTTTGTTTTGCTGCCTGGGTTGTAGCCCTCCGGGGACGCTGCTCGTTGTAGGAGTCGGGAGAGGGCTGTTCTTCCTTCACTTTGGTTTGGTAAAGAGAATAAAAATAACTCCTTCCAGGCTTTAATTCACTACAGCTCTGAAGACATGATTTGACTGAGCAGTAGGCTGCAAGACTGTGTCCTAGGAAAGTCTGCTGCGTGTGGAGTAAACAAGATCAGCTTTGACCCAAACAAAAGTGGGGGTGATGATGTAACAGATTGATTGTGGAAATGACATATGCTCAGATTCAGTTTGATGAATAATGCAAGCATATTGTGATGAATCAAATATGTAAGAGTTGGGACTGGCCCAGAACTTTATGCACGGTGTATTCATGTAATATGTTGTATATGACTATTGCCTATATATTTCATTTGTTATGAGGATTTAACATTTTGCTCACAGTGTTTGTTTTTCTCCTGTCATGCCATTCTCACATTTATCCGCGAAGCAAGCCAATGGCATCCAATCTACTGAGATGTACATTTCCTCAGTGTTCAGAGGCGTGGCACTAACCGAGTCACGACTATATCTGGATCATGTCACTTATATAGTCTCTAAAAATACAAACTATTTAGAAAACGCAGATGCTATCATGGAACTGGCTGTCTGTCAAATCTAATCATGTCTGCATACAGTGCTGTTTAATGACCAGGCCAGAAACAGATATACCTGAGAGTTGAACAAGGTGTGACGTGATCATCCACAGCAGTTCAGTCATGTTGAAAGAGTTTCTGAACACTGGATCCACTTTTTGGAGTTGCTGAAATACATGTACAGCCACTTTAGGACACCCTGTCTTGATCCTGGTTTATTAATAAAGAAGTCCCTTGTGTGTCTTCTAAATATCAAGACCAGGGCTTCATTCAGACCAAACATCAGTCAGAGTGCAGAAGACTGTATCAGCAAGGGTGGGAAATACTGAAAACTGGCTGTGGATGGAGAGAGCCTCTCTGGAAGCGTTGTTGCTTCCAAGCCAGGAGCTGAAAACTGGGAAGAGTTCCTGATCCAAACGATGACACTGTCCCACCTGCATCGTCCTTCACCGCCTCACGAACATGCGCTAATTGCAGCAACACCTTTTTGCACTGAATGAGGCCTGTGTTAGATTCACCCAGACATTTAAATACAGCAGTGAACTGACAGCAATTCCACTGTACGGAGTAAAGAACATTCCCTCTTCTATCAGCCCCTGCTGTGGCTGATGTGGTTTGAAGGACCAGGTTCAAAAGTCATACACACTTTCTAGTTCTGTTCTTGTGTGTATTGAATCATTAGGACAATTTGCTGTGTTCAAAATCATACACTGATGAACATAATAAATGAATGATTAAGTATGTTATTACCAGCACACCGTTTGTTCTTTAGAATACTCTCCACATTACCCGACTGAATCAATCACATTACCTGTATCCTCCATACATCCATGTGGCAGCTACTGCTGTATGTGTTGTATTTTTAATGAAAATTGTTTATAAAATGTGAATTGACATTGTATATATTGTTTGTTAGGATACCTGCAACTGTAGTCAACCACAAAGTAACTCTCGTGAATCCACGGTGAAATGATCGGTTCAGAGTTAAAACAGTGCAGGAATTTGCACAGTCTATTCAGTTCTGTTGAAACCACCAAGCAGTATGTTTGGAGATGCAACAGCTGTTCGCAGTCACTGTCGCCCAGGAGCTAAGGGCCACCAACATGGCCACCAGAGGGGGAGTTGCGTCACCTGCGAGCTCACTCTGCATAATAACAGCACACGGGCCTCAGCTCTGTTTCCCATCAGGCACCATTTCTCCAGGTCCAAAGGGGCTTCCATGTCCTTCTGCAGAAACATCATCCTTCACACGTGCAGGCAAAATGGCAACTTTTTGACACATGCACATACACACTGACAATAATCAGGAGTGTTACCTAGAGGCCTGGAGGATGGTGGGGTCTGCCAGCAGAGGCCCCAAATCTGAGATAATCTCTGTCATTCATATTCTGTTGCCTGACACAAATGATCTGATAATGCTCATGTGAAGTGAATTAACATCTGTTGTTTGAATGGGCCTAATGTGTAGCCATTCATCAATTTCACAGGATTATGTTGTTGACCAGAGGTGTGTGTGTGTATGTGTATGCATGTGTGAGTGTGAACAAGGTCCTATGTACATTTCCTGGTTTAATAGAAGGAACACACAGAATGTGGTGGATTCAAAGGCTCCCACACTCATCAGTGAAAACCTTCTCTCTGCTGAGGTTATTTGTGATCAGAAGACAGAATGTGAATTACAGTCTCACAATATCACTCTGAAGTCCACTTCACGTCAGACTCTGTGTCCTCACAACAATTTTAGATGTTTGTGATATTCTTTTTAGAATCACTAATACAAACACGGTAGCTACAATATAATGCAGATGAGCCTCCCTGTACATTGCACATGAGCAATTTTTCAGGGAGTGAATATCTACACTTTTTTTTTTTTTTCTTAGACAGGAAAGTGATCCAAGGAAATGTACAATTTCCCCGAATGAGAAATGTTTTCTTTTTTTTTCTTTTTTTTTTTTTCTGCAAATCATTGTAGGTCTGTCTTCAGCTGCACTTTATCTCAGCTGAGACGGGAAGATGGAAGGAAAAGAGGAGCAGGAAGGTGGTGTGAGAATCAATGCTCATTCACACAAAAGCACACAGACAAAAACACCCAAAATATTCAGGAGAAAATCTGCTCAATTCAATCAAGCTTAATTCTATTTTGATAATTGTGGGTGCCGGGCGTCTGGGCCGGGCTCGGCGGGGAAGCTGTGACTTGTGTACGAGACTGACAATGAAGTCGGGTAACAACAGCTGCTGGATGGCGGGCGAGCTCATGTACCTCGACGCTCAAGTCTTGTCAGTCACATTTCCCCTAATTAACGAACATCTGCTTTCCATTTTCAGTTACACTGCATCGCCAGCTTGTCTCGTATGAATCGCTGACTTCTGACCTCCCCCGAGGTAGACACTTGCTGTCAAAAGTACCCGGCCAACGCCATCGACAATTGCTTTTTTTTTTTTTTTCTATTGAGGCTTCCGGCTCACCACGGTGAAGAAGAGGAGGAGGCGAGTGGGTGGGTTCTAAGCCCTCAGAGACTTCCCCACCAATCATCCTCTGGGATAACAAACGCAATAAGTGCGCTGTTTGTGTTACGCTGCTATTGGTTCAAGTGTCCTCCTGTGGCACTGGCCTGCGTCTATCCGTGAAGGACCCCGAGCCCTCCTCTCATCTCCAGAGCTCTAACTTATTCCCAAACTAACCTGCCAAACAGGTGTGTGTGTGTGTGTGTGTGTGTGTGTGTGTGTGTGTGTGTGTGTGTGTGTGTGTGTGTGTGTGTGCCTCTCTGGAAAACATGGCTGGGCTTGTAGAGGTTTTTTTTTTTTTTCTTTTCTGTTCGTCTTTTCTGCCTGAAAAAGCACCACATAAACATTACACATAGCAGGAGCTGTTAAGATACAACAGCAAGATAACAGCAAGAGAGATACAGTCTACTGCTTAGTCTGGCGCTCCAGAGCCATCAGTCCTGTTAAAGATCTTATTCATACTTATAACATATACACACACACACACATCACATTTACATTTAGCAGACGCTTTTGTCCAAAGCAACTAAAAATAAGTACATTTGTCTTATACCATTGCACCAGTCTAGGGCCACTCAGTTCAATGTCCAAACCACCAGTCCATTGCAGCCAGGGGAGACTGGGGTGTCCTTGAGGCCCCCGGGGCAGGTGATTCTGGGTTGGAAGGAGTGTCAGAACCAGTCTCTGGAGGCAGAGTGTACCATTTCACCGTATTATGATGAACCACCTGAGTCTTTTCCAGCAAGTCCAGAGGGTTGATAGTGTGGTGCATCATTGCAGCCACAACCCCAGAAGCCACCACCTGTATGACCCAGTAGTTACCCTTCCAGTGTGTAGCTAGCCTTGTGGGGTTGCTCAGCCACACCCATGCCCCCAACTCATAGCCTTGGTGGCAAACCTTGTCGTGACACAGTTTTTTGTCTCTCATGACCCTCTTCAGAGTTGAGCCTGGCAGCCTATGCATAAAGTAAAAGGAGGTAGAGCATGCTGGCTTGTCTAGAGGTGTCATTTGCAAAAGCAAGTGCCGTTATGTTGCTCCAACATGCCATTCCACTCTGGCTTGTTAGCAGCGATGCACGTATTCTTAATCTCCAACCACTGGCAGAGATACCTGGTCACTTCTGCCTCAAACCGATGGCCCCGGTCTCTGAGTAGAAGCTCCAGGACCATGCACCAGCATTTAACTTAGCCACTGTGTAAGCAGTCTGATTGGGCAAGGCTTTCAGGTTTCAACAAACGTTATGAAGGAAGCAGTCCAATCAAAAGAAAAATGTGTCATCAGAGGGGGTGCAGATAGTTGGCCACTTACTTGCCTGCCTAAATTACATGACCAGGAACAGGAACTCTCTTGTCTGTATTCCAGGCCCTCAGTCTCTTGTTCTCATCACTAATCTTCATTCTCCATCCTCACGAAGCACATTTCCTCTCTCAGTTTCTCAGTGGCCATTGAGTCCTCTAGATCAGTGGCACCTGTTTCCGACACTTGGCCTTCAGGGCTGGGTCAAGGTCAAGGCTAGGGAGGAAGCGCTGAAACATCTCCTCTTTTTGTGCATCAGCCCATAATCCAGGAATGCCTCCAAAATAAGCTGGCTCACGGCAGCAGCATACATCTCCAAGCTCTCACCAGGCGCCCTCACACGTTCTGAAAGGGTGGCCCTGAAGCAGTCCATGATCTCATTCCAAATGCTGCCCCTAGTTTTACTTTCACAGCAGCATAGTCTGATTTAACTGCATCAGGGAGGCTGACCGACAGTGAAAGGCCAACATGCACAAATGAGTAGACAGAATCCTTACCAGCTTGTCACTGTAGTCTCTACTGATTCCCACTGCTGCTCCAACGGCAACCACCAACTGTATCACCCAGCAGATAAACTTCCGGCTCTCTTCACCAGCAAAGGGAGCAGCCAGGTCCATTTGCACATCCCTGCAGGATGAGCGGCTGGCATACATCCCAGCCTCGGGTTTAAATTTCCTCAACTCATGTTCAGCCATAGAAACCCGGCGCAAGGTTAGATGGCTAGCTAAACTAGGGAATCTAAACTATGAAAATAAAAGCATGAATAACAGCAGCACTAAGAGACATGTATGATTATATTACTAGATAGTATAATAATATGATACCATGAATGGCGCAATTTTTAATAAGTACTTTTTTTTCTGATAACGTTTAAAGGTAATACTTTTACTTATAATAGAGTATTGTATAATGTGGTACTTTTACTCAAGTAGACCATTTAGTGAATACAATGCAAACATATGTTATGCGCTTTTTGAAAACATTATATACATTATAACTACATACATACTTACATAATTGCAGTCAATTCCTTAATTCTAGAGCAACAGTAGCTTAGTTTTAAAATGGAGTCCGCTAATATAAATTAACGATCAACTTCTAGCACAAAATACAAGCCTTATCTATTAGAATGGAAACATGATTAGCATTTATTAATAATGTGATTAATTTGATTTACTTATCAACTGATATTACAGATCAAATAATGCTTTATAAAGTCATAAACCAAAACAAGAAAAGAAAACAAGCTAAATCCCTCAGAGCATGTTTGCTTGAGGTGCATGTCCGGAGCCTGCAGAAGAAGCTGAGGTCACAGTGTTTTGGCCCCATAAGTCCAGTTTAGACTCTACAATAGTAGTAATACTGTATTACCTCGAATAATTATTATCAATAATAATACCTCAAGGGCCTTCAAATTAGACTGAAACAAAGATGATAATTGCTTCAAGCCAAAACGTGTCATCAAACTTGTCTACATTGCATATAATTGCATATATTTAAAATTCATAATTCCCAAAAATATGTTTGGCAATGAGACTCCCAACCCAGTCATGAGGACAAACTTATGGCAGTCAATGTCACTGTAAACAACACTGAAATTACTAAAGTTAAAAGAAACATGAAGCTACTTCACATATAAATGTAAAGTTTCAACATTTCTGTGGTTTGCAGAAATGTATACTGCCAGCATTTATAGGTTGTCAGCATTAATTCATCTTGAATGTTACCAGATCTGCTTTCCTGAGCTTCCTATCATTTCTATAAACTCTCCCTAATAGTCTGTGATTCTAAATTAATTTATTTGTGAAATTCATGCTTTGTCATTATTTCGCTGATTTACCTTTCAGATAATGAGTTTACGACTGTGCCATCACTGTGTGTAGGTGACAGGAAACATACGGACCCCGAAGAGAGTCGGCTCGTACAGTGAACACACACACACACACACACACAGCACACATTAGTGAGTAACAGACAGTCCACTGAAGTGTTGAGTGCTCTGCATCCCACATGACAACAAGCAAGAAACACAATCTTTCATCTACCTCATAATCACACATTTCAGACTTTTACACACTCTGCAATATTTAGCGCCAGTCCCTTACCTCCCGAATCGGTTTGGAAGAGAGTGAAACAAAAGGGTAAATGATTACATTTAAAAATAATTAACAGATGGGCACAGGCTGGGGAGAGGGGAAAAAAAAAATATGATTTTCTACAAATGATTGCATTCTCTCTCCCCTTTGGTGTGAAAAGTAGATTCAAGAACTCTTTTAAATAATTTGTTCAATTTGTTCCACAGCCAAAGAAATGCGGCTTGCTGGAAATTCAGATTCATTAAAACTTAATTAATATGCATCATTATGTAAATGAGGTTGCAGTTAATGAGTTCTTAAAAGAAGCCTTCCTTAATTAGTTCACTTTTAATGGCATCATCATTTATCTTTTTTCTTTGAAGCAGAATGACGGCACGGAAGTAGCCGCTCCCAAAAGTACTCAAAATTTTGCATTTCTAAATTATTCTTACTTTCTTAATTTTTGTATGATTAGGAATACATTTAGGATAGTAAGTAAATGAGGGAAAACTTCAACTCCCTCACTGTATATGAAGTGAGATGGCTCTCTGTAAAATAAATAAAAAAGGAGGCTCCACTCCGATGTACCTGACTGTTATGTTTGAAATGACTGCAGGGTTCATCATAAACACATTTTTTATTCATTAGTCCACAATTCCTCATTTGACATTATGCAACATCTGGGCTTGTGCAGCATTTCTGACACCGGCATATGGAAAGGCTCCGTCTCTTGCAAGCGACACCGTGAGTGTAACATCTCCTTCCCAGCAGTGAAGGTGAGGGCCACGGCGACGAGGCCTCCGCTCTGTTTCATGTTGTCAGGAGCTTACCTCCACTCCTAATTGATAACCACTGGCATTTGATCTGAAGGCGTTCAAACACCCAGTCTATCTTTGTGCCTCCAATAAGACAAACCATCTGTTGTTACCCAGCCCGACGTTCATTAAATCTAATTTCCTTCAGCAGAAATAAGGTTTTAATTGTACATCTCACGCGCAGGGTTACCGTGTGCTGAGAGTAATGGGTTTCCAGGCGAGATGGGAGAGCTGCAGACTGTAAGGAGGATAAAGGAGAGATGGATGGACGGACGATTGATTTAGATTGCAGAAATCTGTTTTGCCCACAGATGTAGTTTTTCAACAGGGAATGTGGCAGAGGACCGCACTGCGACGATATACAGTAGACGTGATTGTTAGCAGCAGAGTGTTTTATTGGCAGGTGGCAGGAAGAAATACATAACTCTGATATGTGAGGAGGGGAATTATATCCAAAATGCAATGCTTTCACTGACTCCATATTCTGTCAAAAGTCTGCCTTTGCTGCCGTTTGCTACATTACATCAGCACTGAATAGACCTGCAGTAATTCAGAGCTACAGCTCCCACTGAGGAGACTATGTGTTTGTATTGTACTTAGATATGGAGACCTAAAATTCAGTTTACATTTGAAGTGTGTTTTAAAAAGGTATACGCTTTTAGACTTGGCGTTCTATACTTGGAGTTTACATGAATTAATAGTTTACATAGTTTTTCACCAGAATTTATTTCAGGCATCATAAGAAACATCTGCTTCACGTAGAGAAACTCTGTGACAAAAATAAAAACAATTTTTAAAAAAAAGCTGAAACTATTGTTGCAGGTATTACATATTTTCTTTTATATGTGCCTAATGTTGCCTTGTTTTCTTCTCTTCTGGCATTGTAAAAACTATGTGTATACTGAATATACATGCGTGTGTGTGTGTGTCTATATATATATATATATATATATATATATATATATATATATATATATATATATATATATATATATATATATATATATATATATATATATAGACACACAATACAAACTGTAAAGATAATTGACTATTTCAGCAGGTGGTTTGTGATCATTAAGTCTGGTCAGAATGTCTTTGACTCTCAAAGAAAAAAAAAAGAATGAAAACTCATTGATTTTGAGATACTAGTTGACTTCTCATCTCATAATTATGAGTAATTATTCCTCATAATATTGAATTTCTACCTATAATATTGAATATCTCACATCTAGACATTTTACCCACAGTTATGACTTTTCATCTCCTTATTTAGACTTTTATCTCAAATTTCGACTTTCATTTCATCATTTCTATAAGCTCTACAGTCATTTATCATAATCTTTTTTTATGGAACTGAGGAAATGGTAAAGCTGGTGGATCTGCAAAGACTGGGTGGTGACAGGGAGGTGGAGGTGGAGCTGGTGATAGGGATAAAAAAACAAATAAACAGCGTCGAGGTGATACGCTGTAGATGTAAGTGTGTCGCTGTGCTATTATTGGATAGAAATAACCAGGTGATAAAAACAGCTGAATCCATGTCAATTGATGTGTTGATTGATCACCAGACATTGACTGCTGAAAATATTTGAGTGAGCATCTGTGGAAGAAGAGATAACAGGATGGAGACAGAAACTAAAGCCCCGAGCATGCAAAGAGGAGACTTCCTGACTGAACTTTTTGCCAGAGCTTTATATGTTTGTTATGTTTAGTGCATGAGATCAAATATGGAAAATATTTCAATTGAAGTCTATTCCAGAGATTTAGTAGAGCACTTCCATAGACAGCCGGAGAACGGAGAAACAGCATTATAAAGCATTAATGAATAATTGTAAACATAATATGACACAGTTTGCATCACATGTAGTGACACTGAAAGTATTTAGAGACAGTTTAAAACATACCTGTGGGATGTGACTCTGACACCTGGAGCTGGAACACTGGAGTTTCTGATCTGCTCGTGTGTGTGTGTCACCATTCAGGGTTCAATGTTAATGTTAAGAATTACTTTTCATAGATTACAGCGATGCTTATATTTGCTAAAAAAAAATTGTTGATAGAATTCACTTGGGCAGGGTGCCCAGGTATATTCACAGCCAGCCAAAGAATATTTAGTGACACATTTTTATAAGCCCCTTTAACAAATATACTGTCCTTCATGCTGCTTAAACGGTAAGAATTATGTTGTGGTAAATCTCGTAAGTGCACCAGGTCGTTGCAGTGAGGTTTGATTAGGATCATTTTGATCGGCTACATCCTAACAACAAGCCTCCTCCACGGTCGGCTCACCTGCTGTCGTGAAAACTAAAACCGATGGTGAAACAAATCCTCTCTTTGGGAATGAAGGCAAGCAGTTGGAATTGTACATTTCTGGACTCCCTGTCTTTGGCACAGGTTCAAGGAGGACAGGTCAAGTCACTGAGTCAGCGTGAGATCAGAACATCACAAACCTGTCTAAGATATTTAAAGAAGATTACAGTGGAGAAACCCTCGGCCCTCGCTCTGATGCCAAAGGATTAATCCCCTCGATGAAGTTCTCGATGTCATTGTTAATTTTCACGTTGGAGCACAAAGGATTCTCGTGTTCCATAATCAAGACTACCTGTGAATTGGTCACCACAGTACCTCCTGCCATTATCTCTACGGAGTATTTTAGAAACACGAGCGGAATCTAACGTTATGTGTGGAGAAGCGGTGGGTATGTGCAGATGACACTTGGGCCATCCGCTATGTGATTCTGCCGCCCACCAGATTCTTCAATCTGCCAGCACCTTGAAAGAGCTCCAACAAAGAGATATAAATAATACTCGTGCTACTCGCCTCGTTTCTCTGGCCAACTTTAACATGCTACTCGTTTTTTTTTTTTTCTTTTTTTTTTTTCTTTTTTAACAACACATGCTTTATTAATCCAATACCAGTTTAGCTGAGGATGTCATCTTCCATTGTAATAAAAGAGTTGTTTCCAAGACTGTCACTGACGGCTTTAGCAAACTATTTTAATTGCCATCTGTGCAAAGAATGTGTACCTGGTGTGTTAACCAATGAGAGGACATTTAAGTCAGCTCAGTGACAGGGAATGAAATTAGTTCTGCTGAACTAGTGGGAGCTTAAAGTGTTTCAGCTAACTTCCTGTCCGTGTTGCAGTTAGCAGTCCCCTCCTCCTCTTTACATGACCTCATGTCTGCACCTGTTTTTTGTTCTCTTTGCTTCTATCTTTTCTTCAAGCCTTTCTCTTCACTTCACGTGTCTGACTTTATGAGCCGTCGCTGGGGAGGATTCTGACAGACAGGACCGCCTCTGTATGGCGTTCTCTGCCCCAACTGGATAAAGTGTGCATGCTCACGTGACCAGTGTTGCCAACTTAGCGCCAAATTAGTGACTTTTCCTGGTGTTATCGGACACTTTCGGAGACTCTGACGTGAAAGCGCACATCGTTCTTGCTCGTCGCGGCAAGCAGCAGGTGCTGCTGTGGGCCCTCCCTTGTCCCAGCAGTCCCTCCCAGCTGCAGTCAGAGCTGGAAGAGACGCTCACCTCTCTGCATCCGGACTGCGAACTGTGCCGCTGGCTGATCTAATGTGAATGTAAAAATGTTTCTTGTCTAAAATAAATCACTTTTAAGACAGCCAATAGCGACTTTACTTATTGAGAAGTTAGCAACAGTGCATGTGACATGTGTTACTGACCAAACACTTGTGATTACAGTTGAAATATAGAGCTACTTATCACCTATTTAAACAAGAAAATAAACCTGATAGCAGTTTTAAAGTATCAGCACCATGTTCTCATTCACTGTAAAAAACAAGAAGCTATGACCAAGCCCTGTACAGTACATGCCATCAGTCTTTCAGCACAACTGGGAATCATATTAATAATGTGACAATAAAAAATGTCTGGTCCATCATTCAGTCTGTCAGATGATAGACTACTACTGGATAGACCTTGAGAAAAGTTACCCTCACCATAGAATCCAATACAGATCTCAGCAGTTAGTCACTGCATCTGCGAGCTGTGTGAAGGCTCATAAACATCCGCAAGCGACGTCACTTGAGTCGGCGTCGAGCAAGTAAATGTGTTGGTGTGGAGTCAGAAAGAAGCTGGCCTCTATATTTGCTCTCTGCTGCAAGACCGGTACCGACAGCATCACACACACACACACACACACACACACACACACACACACACACACACAGTGGAACGACTCACCAGGGTGCCTTTTTTTGACGCACTGTGAGTGAGATTACACTTGACGACCCACCTGTGCGTTTTCGTCTATGACAAGTCAAGATGCCTGCTGTCAAAAAGGTTCATAAACTACTCTACTGGATTTAGCCCTGATCTTGTTGTCGCAGATGTTGTTTTTTTTTGGAGATCGCCAACAGAAAGCCTCAGATCAGAGGCAGGTCTCATGAATGATGATTGTACAGTTTAAAGATGAGATCCAGGAGCACACAGGGCACAGCTCACCAGCTTTTTTGTTTTTTTTGTTTTGTTTTGTTTTTATCAGAATATACACACAAGCATCCTCACACACGTATTTCCCTTGAAATCAGCTACAAACAACCTGAACTGTTTGGACCGTGTCATTCCAGTGCCTCGTCTCATGCGTGTGGTCTTGTATTGTTGGACCCTCCATCACTGACCAGTCATGCGGTCTGAAAACCACAGCGACTGTACGTCTGCTGACCACAAGGCGATGAGTTGCGTAGCGTGAACCAGACAGTGATCTGATGACTCTGACAGTTGATTAGAGTGTTAAAAGCCATGAACACAACCTTTCATTTCTTGGACCAAGACCATTCCGTTGTCTTTCAAAAGTCACATATTTCAGTCGAAACTTAAAAACCAGAGGAAAAGAAAAAGAAAAACTAAGAAATGATGTCCACACCCATGTGTCAAGTGTTTGCAGCACTGGGTGACTGGATTTGGTGTGAATTGTACACATGTAATCTAATTATGCTTTGAAACCTCGTCTTCCTGGACGAACGGCGGAGCACAGAAAAGTGACCTGTTTATGTGTTTCATGTAAATCAATGTGATGTAGATGGAAACAAGCCCCGCAGCGTGCCGGCCTTAATGGATTTGATCAACGTAGCCAATGTGACATGTGTGCAGTACCCAGTGCCTCGCCCGCCGCTCAGACTCACATTTGTATCCAGATTAGCGTAGATGTCCGTTTAGCGCGCGACACTTGATCGCTCTTTCCTTCTAGTGCTCGTCGGACGGACGTGAACTGAGGTGACACGCTGGCCCGGAGAGAGACACAGAGAGAATACAGAGACGTGGAGAGAGGAGAGGAGAAGAGGTGAAGTCTGTCCCAGGCAGGGTGGCTCCACTCACAGCCCCTCCACCCCTCCACCCCCCAGCCCAGAGCGAAACAGACAGGACAGAACAAGAAAAGGCAGCAATTAGGCTGCTGCTGTGTGTGTGTGTGTGTGTGTGTGTGTGTGTGTGTGTGTGTGTGTGTGTGTGTGTGTGTGGTGAATGCTTTTTGACAGTTTAACAGATGTGATGTCCAAAGTTGAGCTGGGCTGTTTAGCAGCGCCCCTCCACATTAGCGGCAGGACAGACAGAACGAGCTGATGCACTTGAACATGTTGTTGCTTCGCTCTCCCCAAGAAATCGGATTTAAATGATTAATTGCAATGTTTTGTTGTAAACAGAGAGCACTATATCAAACAGACTCATGCTAATTCATTTGTGTAGAATATTTAAACTGCAATAGTCAATGTTCTTTTACATTACTTGATAGAATGAGAATCTTGATCTCACTATTTTTTGTATCTGGCCCACAGCTTTACTTTTTTGGTTCAGTCTGGCATCAATCTTCTTTCCAGCTGTTACAAAAAAATATGAAAAAAAGAAATGAAAAAAGAATGTTGCTTTGAAGAGTATTTCCAATTCATCACAACATGGTTGACCTTGTTATGCTCTGATGCGCTCTGATCCAGGAGTGCAACAACACCTATAACATCACCCTGCTGTACTTACACTGTTGTTACCACACTCCCAGATCTGAGCAATTGCATTGTTGAATGAAATATTGTTTTAGCTAATCAGACTAATGGCAGAAAACCAAAAAATGAGACCCAAGTTTTAATGAATATGATTTATCTGTAATGTTGATGTCCTAGTCCAGTGTATTTTGGTGTTTTATGAATTTTTCATAATTCTCCATCTGGCCATACTGTTCGCCAAATATGTGACAATTCTTTGACAAAAAGTCAATTTAAGCTGTTGCTAACATGGGACAGTGACGTATGACATAAGTATAGTACAGTTAATTATATGTTATCCCCACACTTGGCACTATGGTCTTACAGTTTTCAGGTTTTCATTTCATTCGCATACTTCCATGTCAAAACCATTTAATCCTACATCTAAACCAAAGTTTGCCCTCAGTCTCTTACAAATGCCATTCAATAGATACACACTAAAGAGGGATCAATTCAAAACACTACCATGTAAATGGATAATGACACTTGTGGTTTTCTACCAGAACAACTTCTCTGGGTCACATGATGAATGTAATATGAAGACACAACATGGTCAAGGTATCAAGGTAAATTTATTGTCATTATTTAAATATTTAAGTGTCTGGGTGTTTTTTTTTTTCTTTTTTTTTTTTTCAGTAGGCGGTAGGCTTTTATTATCTTTGGGCTCTGTGTAGACATCTCATTATGGTTTGTTAGTGAACCACCCTCCTCGACCTTCAGGTGATGAGGATTTGAACTGACCCACTGGTTTACCTGTGGTGGTACTTGCCCACAGATCATCCTTTCACTGCTTCCCATTCATTGTCCGCCTGCTGGCACTGTAGTGTCAGATTTCGAGAGGTGGGGTGTTGCCTGCTCCTCATTTGCTTTAAGTTGAACTACATGAGCCACTGGCTGCTGTGTTTGACACGGTGGGAGTGAGAACGGGCTGTTTTTTTGCTCAAAAAACAAAAAACTGAAAGTGCAACTTTTGAATGACACTGCATCTATTTCAGTTGGAAAAGCTTTGACCGAGTTACAGACTACAGATAAAGCTTAAATTCTGCTTTCCACATCATTGTGTCATCTGTTCATATATGTGAGATTGAGGCGCAGCGTAAAATGTGTTTACAATGTGCACTACACATAAGTGAAATACATGCGTGTACACTGCGTATCGTGGTAAAAGTATAGAGATATCAATAGATACCAATACTGAATATATGAAACCGTTTATATGTTGTCTGTACACATATTTCATCCATATGTAAGCCCAAAAGAGGCTCAGTATACTGTATTCTTAAATACTAACTGCAGGAACACTGTTATTGTGGAATTGTGGCATGAATAAATAGAAAGCAAAATGTTTTTCCACTGATTCAATACTTTTAAAAACTTTCTTTTTTTTATGATTTTCCTGCTGAAATCCATACTTTGTTCCAATGTATCCCATTGTATCAGCTCCTTCATTTCCTCGGTGTAAAGTGGGATAGTAATGCCTGGGACAGCGAGCTCACAAGGTGTGGAAGAGAGTGGACAGATTTTTCTGACCTTTCCAGCCTGAAAACATGACTCTTACTTAAAGTGGAATGCTCGCCAAAAAGCAACCTTTATTAAGCTTTATTTGTGAATATATATGAGTCAAATCTTCGTGTAAAAGCATAATTTTGACAAAAGAAGCACTTTTAAGATTTTATCGTAGTTTAACTTACTCAGATCCTGCTTTGAATCAATTGCTAGCTTCATTTCAATACAGATCTTAGCCACTTTTGAAGATGTTGTGTTCTTTTGGGAGGGACCTCCTCAGTGTGTTGTCTAAATGACAACAGTTAGTTGATTCACTTACTCAGTGCGACACCTGTCCTTTGACTTTAAATGTTCCTTCTACCACGGGTTTAAAACATCCTCGGTACTGTTACTATTGTCAAACCACTTTATCCAACACCAGAACACAACCAAACTCCTTCCTGTGACCGATTCCAGCATCCACGGTTCCGTTTTCCCGTCTGCATATAAAAGCAGTGTGTTAAGCAGTTGGCTGGGGCATGTTGCAGGCTGTATTTAGAGCAGTCGAGCGGACCGGGCCCCCCTTTGTTCTGAGCTTGATGAGGAGGAAACCCTGCTAGGCTGCGACGAGTTCTCATCATCACCCTGCATCTCCGCCAAGCTGCTCAGAGCCGGGGTGGAGGCGGGCTGCTGATTGACAGGATAAGAAGATGCCTCAGCGGAGAAGGAGCGATCTCTAAAATATGCCTCAGTCGCTGCTTGGCTTGGAAGGGAAAGGGACCTCTGGGAGGATGGAACTGGCTCATCTCCTGTATCGGACGTCACTAAGGAACGGGTCAGAGACATGCATGGGGACCAATACATGCGTACCCAGCTGACATTTCAAACACGGTTTAAATGTCTTGAATCTATGTCAGAACAACATTAATGGACACAGTTTCTCTCAGTGTAAACAGGGTTATTATTGAAGACTGGTGGTGGAGGACGACATTGATACATATAATACATGTCTTCCGTCTTCTGTGCTCATTAACTCAATATCTTTTTTAAATCTCGGCTGCGCCTTAACATCACAATATTTGCTGATTAATTATTGTTATTACAACCTGCTGGGTTGGATCAAGGCACAGGCACATTCCTTGGGCCTCCTGGCCACTAGGGGCCTCAGACAACGGAGGAAAAGAACGTTACAGGACACTACATTAAATATTGTTCAACATATACTGTATTCAAAAGGGGGGACAGCACTAAAACTGTGATGACGGTGATGAAGTTATTTGTCGGTCGAGCGTTTGAGTTCCCCCTTTGGCTGCTGATCTATTAAAATGAATAGTCATGTCCACTTTAATGTCCTTTTACAGATACGTGTTTTCTCAAAGCTTCATGCTGTCTCTGTTCAGCAGCGTTCATACAGTAGACACACCTCAGACCTGCCTCTCAGCTAGATTATCAGTCCCCGTAAAGCCAGCAGTTATGGCTGATTTACTGTAGACCATATATTTTTTTGGACTATAATTGCATTCCAATGGAAAATGAATAACACTGTATTTAATCCCACCGAGCTGACTGGAGACAATTATTATCAGCACTATATTTCTTCTTGTGATTCATGAACAGTAGTTTGAGTTCTCTGCTGACTGTAGAACAAAGCGAGCGCAGCAGGCTGCTGGTCATCAAGCGTCAGAAAGTTTCACGCGCATAGAGGAAATCAAGTTCTGCGTGTTATTTCAGTTGGACTAAAAAAAGATATGAAAAATAAAACATGCATACAAATGCATCCGCAGCCAGTGTCAAACTAATGTGTTTTTTTTTTCCCTCTCTATAACGTTCTGCATCAACAAAGCAATTTGTTTCCCCGGAGTGTGCTAATTTCTAGATTTCACAGTGCCAGGTGTTACGGCTGCCAGTCATTACATGAAAATCAGCAAAACCTTAACCACGGTGCTTATCCTCACCACAAAACACGCCTGGCTGAATTGTCTCTGATTTTTAGGCGAGGATGGGGGGAGTCAGGAAAGGAGGTTAAGTTCCTAAGTGCATGTTCTCTTATTTGTGTTATGCTTTGAAAAAGGGAGAAGCTGTCTGTCAGACAGCTTTTCTGATTCCACACACACACAAGCTGAATTCAATTTCTGTGTGTGTGTGTGTGTGTGTGTGTGTGTGTGTGTGCGTCAGACAAAGATCAGTGTTGTTTGATATACTTTTTTTGGATTAATAATTAACTATGCATGCCTATAGCACCCTGGTGATTTGGGAAGATACCATCAATTAGGGAGGTGCTGTGCAACATAAAATGCAGAATGGAAGAAGTGAAAGGAGGCATGAGCTGGGCGTAAAGCGCTGAATCGAGACTTCACAGGTTGTTTTCAGACGCAGCGCACAGCGACTGACCCCGCAGTCGGCAGCGAGCGCGTGAGGGAAACACCGGCGCGTTGCAACAGACTGGTTTTACACTGTAACAGGCAGCAGGCTTGAATGCAGGGTCAGATGAATTCCCTGCAGGCTAAATGATACAGTCCCCACGTGTTACGTTCAGGAGAAAATAAAGGAAAACAAATTAATATTATTTATCTGATCTTATAATCCTTACTCAGCGGGGCCGCTCCACTCAGTGTTGATTTTCTGGTGTAATATGCACATCCCTTAAAAAAAAAAAAAAGAAAGAAAGAAAAGAACAGCCCCATTACACGCAATGTAAATATTGTATTTCCCTCATAAGCCTTGCTGTGAATTATTATTAATAATAAATGAACTGTTTTCAAGTAAACTAACAACTATTGTGCTCTTTTTTAAGCACAAGGGCGTGTGATTTATTTCAGCACGCCTGAAAAAAGACTGCACGCGCGGGATGAGTTGAAATAAATGTATAGCCGTTAAGATGTGGTATTAATTATGCACATGTATGTTAAACTAATTAAATCAATCAGGTGCAGACAAGAAGAAGAGGGATATTAGACTGTGAGTGTGAGAGGAGTGTGTGTGTTCGGGGGGGGGGGTGTGCTTCCTGCATTCTTAGAGATCATGATTTTCTGTGTATAAATATGTATGTATACAGAAAATCATGAAACGAGCTCTGTATTTGATGAATATGACCGTAATTCTTCTGTTGTTCCTTCTTTTCTTTATCTGCATTTTTTTTTCGAGTGATTCCACAATATTTGTTCATTATTCACATATGAGAAGTGAACGCATCGCATGAAAACAAAGTAATTTATTTTAAGGGAAATCCACACTTGATAAATTATTTAAGGCTGCTGGGATTATCTGTGTGATGTGGAATGTGTGTGTGTGTGTGTGTGTGTGTGTGTGTGTGTGTGTGTGTGTGTGTGTGTGTGTACGTGCAGGAGTTGCATTCAACTCTTCCTCTGATGTTAAATAAGGAGACGAATAATTGGTGACTCCCTCGACTCAGACGCACTGTTATTCAAATCTGGCCTTTGTTTACAGCTGTGTTAATCGGGGGGAGCGAACCCCCCCTGATCCCACACACATACACCAGTTGACGCTTCCGTGTGTTCTCCACTTTATCCGCCATAGTTTCCTCACCGCTACATGGATCGGAGCGACACACACACACACACGCGTGTAGCCTCACACAGCTGCGGACTGTCGAGGAAGTTCTGATTGAAATAAAGGATTCAGATGTATGATGATAATTACATTGTGAAGAAAAGTGTTGAAAGCATTCTTCCATAGGTAGCCACAGTGTGATGAATGTGCACCCAAAACAGCCAACATCTGCTGCTACCTTTGGTTTTTTTTTTTGGTTTTTTTTTATTGCGCATATTTAATGCAATTTTTAAAAGGCGTAATTAATTCATGTTAATGAATATCGATACTTATTTTAAACAGGAACTTGAGAAATTACACTTCACGACGTTCAGGCTCTCTTTGTGATCATTGATGGGGCTCTTCTTTTTGTTTTTTTGTTTAGATGCAGCAGTGGGAGGCAGAGAAACCAGAAACTGCACTCAATTAGAAAACAAACTTTGCACAAGCAAGTTCTCAGGTGGAGGTGAAAGTAGTCGTCATGCTCTCTGTGTCAGCTCAGTGTCAGCTCACTGTGCGCTGGTGGTCGGGCTGTGAATATTAGCTGGTAACGCTATTCCTGCTGTTGCATCAGCCATTATTCTGCTTTAGACAGTCGTGCAGAGGAGAGGCTGCGGACAACGGAGCACCAGGCGACCTCAGCAGAGGCTTACAGCAATGCAGCAAATTAATAAAAGTAGCGCAACGAATGTAAGAGTAATGCTTTTACTCGAAAAAATGAAGGGAAAGTAAAAATGTGCTGCATTAAAGGAGCATTCTGTAATTTTGGAGAAGAAATTCAAACTCAGGTAATGAGGTAATAATACAACAGGGAATCCAGCAGTGAATAAACAAGCTCTTCTCAGAGGAAAATAAGGTCCCAGAAGCCAGAAAGGTGGCAGGGTCCGCCACATGTAAACAAGGTAAAACAGTATGAACTGTGTTGTCCTTTAAGGTCAGTTTGTTTATTCAGTTTATTCAGTCATAAGAAAATAGGAAAAGTGTGTTTATTTAGTTTGTTTAGGGAGAAAAGAAACCAGTCAATGAGCATCTTTCCCTGCTCATTAACATTTCTTCACAGGTGCAACTAAAACTCCTCATGACAAAACATGTCATTTACTCAAAACATTGATTAGTTAACGTACATGTAATGGAGTAAATATAATGTTACGGTCTCTGTGATTCAGTTAGTAGTTAAGTTAAAATTTGAAGAAAAACAAAAACAAATGTTCTTTTGTTATCTTCACCTTCATCAGTACCTGAAGTCTTCAGGAAAGCGCCAGTGTGGCGGAACCACGCTCAGAGAAAGTGAGAGTGGAAGAGGGAAACGTGTGCTACTTTCTCTTTTCACTGTCTGTCTGAGCAGCTGAGGTGAAGAAGAGGAGGAGGACGGGGTGAAGGTGGGGGGCTGAGGGGGAGGGCAGCCTGCCATCCTTCCTGTCAGCGTCTTCCTGCTCGCTTCAACCGTCGCCCCTCTGGTGGCCACGCCCCCCCCGACACACACACACACCGCCTGGCCACGGGCGCCGGTGGGTGGGCGAGGCGGGGAGCCGCACAGGAAACAGGAAATCATGTGAGAGAGAGCGAGAGGAAGCCGTGGGGGTGAGAGGCGGCGGCAGCCATGATGTGCCACAGCTGCCGCAGTCACTCGGAGAGAATGAGAAAATGGGAAGCTTGGGTGGCTTCACCCGGCAGGCTCAGTGTCCCAATTACCTCCCCGTAAACAAAGGAGGAAGTTTTGCCACATCGTGGGCACATCGCTGCTCTCCTCCCCCTGCCAACACACACATCCCCACTGCCACTGTTACTGTCACTGCAGCCCAGCGAGAGCTTCCTCTCTCCCTCTTTTGCCATCAGATAAGAAGCGTTCAAACGCGCCGCAGCCCCCGCTATGATAGCACATGGTGTCAGCTATGAAAGGCGGCGTCCCTACTGAATCCGCTCACGTCGATGAAAGGTCGGCAGAACTCGGGTTCACACAGGCTGCCCTCTTTCTTGTCTCCCTGCCTCCTCTTGTCTTCTTATTTGTTTGAAGCCGACGACTGCCTGCTCCTTCAAGGCATGTGTCATCTGAGCAGGAGGAGAGCTGCACGCTGCACGCTGCTCACACATGTTCCTCAAAGTTGAAGAAGTATTCCGAGCGTGGTTCAGTTTGTGGCCCCGCTTCTCAGGTCTGAAGGCCTGTACAGGTTTGGAGACTGTTTGGCTTGTGTTTTATTTAAGGCTCATCTGAAGTCACAAAGACGAATCGCTTTGCACAGTCAAAAATGTGTCATGTGTTTTATAACTGAAATGAAGAAAAAAGGAAATATATCACTAATGGTCTGTGAGCCACTGAGCTGCACAAATGGCGCTGATGACCTCTGTGGTTTTAAGAAGTTAAGTATTTCTTTAAAGGGACAGTTCACCCATAAATGGATATATCCACACATGCTGATATAAAGTCAGGTGAAGTTTTTTTTAAGTCAACAAAGCATTCACAGCTGAACAGCGTTGCAGCGTTCTGCTAAACAACTGAAGTATCTGGAGACTACAAATGTTGGTGAGTAGATAATTACTGAATTTTCCCTTTTAGGTGTCCCTTTAATAATACTAATTACACAATGATGATTAAAAAATCAAATTGAAGTTAAGAAGCACCTCCGTGTATTATTTAAGACGACAAGGACGAAGGTGATCTCATGACACAAGGAAATGACTGCTGTCACAATTAAAAATGTTGCTAAATCCTGACTGTTGCACATCAGTACGTGACATCACCCTTTTTCACTTGAGCTCCACCCTCCCCGCCCTCTCCGAACAGAGAAAAACACAAATATGTAAGTCGAAGCCGTTCTCACGCTGACAGTTCTGTGTTCATGTTGCACCACAGTGTTTCTACTGGACCTGAAGGACAGAATGTGTTCAGGGTCTGTGACAGTATAAAAGTTAAAACCTGTTCACAAAAATGATGTGTTCCGGGATGCTTCGATCCAAAGTGGACAGATGTTGTCGGTGCACAGTGTTAAACCTCTTCAGCCCAGCTCTGCAGTTACACCAGTGTCCTGATGGAGTGAGCACGTTTTATTTCTACCATCCGTCTCTTCTGACGTAAACGCGGCATTTAGGTGTTCATCATCTGCTGCGTACATTTTGATGCTGCTCAACGTGCCACCGCTGACGTCCTCATTAGCTTTCTGGCCCGCGAAATGACATTAATGATACGCTCCCAGGTTGATTGTTTGGTGATCTGCTGAAGAAGACGGAACAGAGAAGGACGTGCTGGTGGATGAAGACGCAGCAACATCTTTTCTGTCAGCTGTCAGTCAGCGATAGGATGGCGATGGATGCTGTTTCATGCAAAATATATTTAAAATGTCTCTATCCTGAAGAAAAAAAAATAACCCAGCCGTGAGAATACTTGATTCTGCAAACTTACACACTGTGCTTCTGGTCTGCTTAGGTTTAGGCATACAATCCACCTGGTAAGAGTTAGAAAAACATCATGCTCAGGCTAAAATATGGATTTTTCTTGCAGGAAACTTTCCCATGAAGATGAGGACTCAAACTGTCTACCTACCTTTTTAACTTTATTGTTCAAATTTTGCAATTGTTATTATTATTCTTTTTTTTTTTTTTTTTTTTTGTAATATTCTGTCCTTTGGCTGCTGTGGCAAAATAATTTCCCCATTTGTGGGACAATAAGGGAACTCTGATTCTGATTCTGAAACTGGTCACTGTCCTCCACCTCTACATATAAAACCTTAGGTCATACATACGTGATATTTTGTACACGTGAATATTTCATGTGAATATTTCCCATTGTCTATAATATATATATATATATATATATATATATATATATATATACTGTATATATATATATATATATATATATATATATATATATATATATATATATATATATATATAGTATCCTGCGACTGGGTTGTAAAGACACCTGCATTGACTGTCATCACACCAAAGAAGAAATAACGTTAACAATAAAGACATGAAGAGCAGAAGTGAATGCTGCAGCAGAAACACATCATTTAAATTCTGTTGGACTTTAACTGTTCGTTTAATTGAGATTTGCAGGTCTGTGTTGCACCTTCGCACCTTCCCAGCAGTCAAAATGGAGGTGCAGCCGCGTCTCCTCGGCTGAAGTGTCATCCGAATGTTTCTATTCATGTCTGCTTGTCTGAGCAGCTCAGATAAATTAACAAACCAACTTGAAGCGTCAGTCTGAAGAATCATTCCTCTGTTCTCCATTAAAATAGCCGGACTACAGATCCTCCCTTTCCATTTTGCTGCCTGTCTCCTTCCATCCACGTTCCACAACTCATCTGTCACTCCTGCTATTTTTCACATGCCTCCGAGCAACAACACGGCCCCCCTCCCCCCGCCTTTGAAGGAGTAAACCAAACCGGTGAGCTTAACGCATATCTAATGAGCCAACGCCAGTTGGAGTCTGGAGATTAGTCATCATACGTCCATGGCGAGGATCACGTTCGCCAAGATGCACCATGTATCATCTCCTCGCCGCCATCAACGTCTCGGCAGAAGCACCAGAAATGAAAAAGCTGCGCTATTGCGAATAATTAACTTAGTTCTGCTGATGTCATAAAAATCAAAAAATCAGTATTTGTCTGGCTGCTGGGTTCATAAAGAAGTGGTTCAAAGGATTTAGGAGGGAATCTCTCCTTGTTTTAAAGAGGCAGTTCTTCAATTACTGTTTGACAGATGGCATTGTCTTTAGATATGCTGTCATATTCATATAAACAAGCCACAGTGGCATCATCCATTCAGCGGTGACAGATAAGAGGAGAACTCAAAGTGCCTGGCAGGTGCGGGGAAGGCCTCTGTAAGTCACTGCTGGATCCAGAGGAGACGTTCGCTGTTATTTCTGCTCTCATTAGCAGCGAGCTTTTGATCTGCAGAGCTGCAAGGAAGAGTCCACTCGTTTCAGGTTAACGGCCGAGGCCCTTCCTCTCTGAACCCACCGATCACATCATGCGGTGGATGCTTACTTGTGTGGTCAAAAAAATATATTTATACCTGGTTTGTTTCATGACATTAGGGGGATTTATAAACGTGACTTTTGTCTTCCCTCCACCATTTTGAATATATGATGCCGCATCTCAACATGTCAATAATTGAATAAAATTTTGGACGAGGCTTTGGGGGTCCACCTCTTGGTGGTCGGTAAACGGCACTGCAGCTTTAATGATTAGAAATAGCTGCTCTCTTTTTTTTTTTTTTTTGTTTTTTTTTTGGGGGGGGGGGGGGGGGGTAAAGCTTGACTTGCAGTTACTCTTGAATTATCATTTGTTCTCATTAATCATCTTGTAACCCCTCAGATTCCTCTTCACTCCGCTGGGTGTCCTGAGCCCTGGTTTGAGAACCACTGCAGACGTGTGATCCAAATCATTTCACAGTAGCAGCAGTGTGTTTTCAATTGTAATCCTCCCCCTTAAATAAAAGGGAAAACTATTTATCCACCAAATCCTCCAAACCAACCAACGGCAGACGGGGCAGCTCCCTCCATGTGACTGCATTTTCAATTGTGGTTGAATATTCAGAGCCATGTTCCCTCTCCTCCACGCGGGCCATCTGAACCTGCCTCCAAATGAGCCCAATGACCTATAAAATGAGGTATGGCCGGCCGCTGCTCTCCACCTATGGCGGATCACTCTGCTCACTGTCCAAAGTGACACGCCGCTCTTAATTTGATTGGCATATTCTATTTATTACCATGCAACCGAGTGTTTCTCTGCCATTTGCCTCCAGATTAGCCAATAAGAATAAAGAGGTGAAGCTCCCCAGCGGTAGTGATCTCCCCGATGCAGATTGAATACCCAAAGTGCTTCATGTGAGAGTGGAAGGGATCTAGATGGTGTGGCACGACATTTAAGGGGCTGCATTTTCAATTTTGGGGGCCACTCTGTTTACCTCGATGGTTAACGTGTCTGGGGCGAGGAGGACAGATGGAACGGGAGAGTCCACACTGGTCAGCAAAGAAACTGTACATTTAAACCTCAAATCTGATGTTATGAAACGGCCAAATCGGGCGTCAGTTTTATGGGTTGTGTTACAAGAAATTATTTTTTTTCCATCACAAGATTTTGAGAGCTCAACAAAACAAACCATCAGGGGACATTTTGAGGTCTGTCCTTCTTAAAGAGAATCCACTCAAACCGTTTTCCCTTGCGTACAAAGAGTCAGCAGCAGTGATTGACTGATGAGTGTCAGCTACCTTTTCTCCCTCCGAACTGATATGCAGCATTTTGGAACGAAAGCCTTCCTGCAGTTGTCTCTGCTGTGTGAAGGATGGGAGCAGGGTTGAGACTGTCTCTGTTTTTTTTTTTTTTCTTTGCCAGCAGCTCTGACATGGCTTCTCTCGGTGGCGGCGTATCACCATCTGAATCTTTCCATCCACATCAGGGGAGCAGAGCTGTGACTACTGGGATTAGGCTAATCACACATTCACCCAGGAGGCTGCACAAATAGGAGATCCTGCATGAGGCATGACCTTATTTCTAATGTATTTTCATAGCATCTCATTTACTAGCACCCGGAGCTAATGCTAATGCAAAGATTTCACCATGCTCTGCTTTACGTATTGATACGAGGCTGCACGTTATCTAGTCGTGTCCCCGCACGCTCATGTCGAAAACATCCTCTTATGAAGAGCCTTGATGAGGTAATTCCAGGTTATTATTATTGTTACTCCGTGTTGATTTTTTTCCTAATACAGCGATACAAATCACAGAAGGGGGGGTAAAAAGAAAAAGAGATGTTTGTGATGTTGTGATGACATGTAAACATAGATGACAGAAAATAATGTGTATACAGACAGACTATTATTATTATTATTATTATTATTATTATTATTATTATTATTATTATTATTATTATTATTACTATCTGTTGTACCTCACAGTCAGGCCACAGCCACCACTGATGGACTCTGAGTGTGAGGTGCATTTTCTCTGACTTTGAGAGTTTTAGATTTGGAAATAAATGGTGTCGGGTGTCATCATAAGCAAATTCTGTCTCCACATTTAACACATTTTTGTCCCGTAAATAAACACTTAAAGAATGTAGTTATTATTCTGCAGGTATTTCTAACAGATAGTATAGAAGCTTGAAAAATGAAAGTTTAAAAAAAAAAAAAAAGAAAAGAAAGTAAATTAATTTGGTTTTAATAAATATTCTTCAAACACATTTTAGAGACTTTTTTCATGCTCTGGCTGTGTTGTGGCAGTGGGGGAACTGATTTATGATACTGAAATCTTTTATATTATATATTATAACTGGCTTCATATTTTATATCAAGTGGCTATTTTATGGGCTAATTCCAACATTTTTAGACTTGATATTTTCCATTTGACAATCTGTACTCCAGTATTTAATTAAGCGGGACACACTTTTCTTCAGCACGCTCTTATTCATTATTTGTTTTATTAAACCAGTGTACACACACACACACACACACACACACACACACGCACACACACATACACACACACACACACACACACACACACATTTAAACCATTGTGTTACCTGCTCTTTTAGAGGGAGTGGATGTTGCACTGGTGTTCTCAGGCTCATCACCTCAGTATTACTGCTACCTGCAAATTCTAAATTATAAGGGTTGTGAAATTACATGTTTTTGTTTTTTTGTATTTTTAGCTTATTCCTGTATTTGTTAACTAGGTATTTTTAAGATATAGTGCTGTGCATCAAGTAAATAACAAATAAAAGATTTATTCCCCAGACATTTATTATAAGCAATGTCAAGACCATCTTAACATTTAACTAAAAATATTTCAAAAATGTGAAGAAAAGAAGAAATCTGTTGCAGAACGTAGACGCTTCCTCTGTCGGTGGGGCTCCGGAGGCGGTGTGTGTTGAGTCGAGAGTCTCGGCTGCATGTTTCTTTTGACGTGTTTACAAACAAACTAAAAGAAAAAAAAAAAGGAAAAGTTTTAAAAACCTGCGATTTTCAACAATTCTGCTGCGTGACATAAACAGCACGTTTGAACCAGGATCCTACATTTACTCTCAATATTTTAAAATTTGACTCCTAGAAAATATAGTATGTCATTAAAGTTTCCAGTGATTCCAAATGATGAATGCATAAATTGCATAAAATAACACAAAAATCCAAATGACAAAATCATTCAGTAACCCTATTTTCTGAGGGAGGTGGACTGTGAGGCTCAGATCTTTGCAAAGGAAAGTTGCACTTTTCTTTTCCGCCTAACACATGTTTATAGAAATTATAAAGGTGAGTCTGAGAAATTTAAAAATGCCGTTCAAAATATTTTGACTTTAGAAATGTAATCGTAAAATGCTTGTGTGCACATTTTGTCTGTACCAAAGTCAAATCACCGCATAGGGACAACAAGACGTTAAAGAGGAAGAGAAAAGTGGTCCATCAGATTCAAATGAAAACCATTTAACCCCCCATACACACACACACACACACACACACACACACACACACACACACACACACACACACACACACACACATGCACACTGTTTTCTTCCTCTTGCCTTCTTCTTCCTGCATTCTAATCAACACTCAACGCTTCTAATTTATGAAATGTAATTCTGCCCTCCACTGGTATGAAGAAGGTTCACACACACACACACACACACACACTCTCTCTCTCTCTCTCTCTCTCTCTCTCTCTCTCTCTCTCTCTCTCTCTCTCTCTGAAGCACATAAGTCTTTCTCTACAAGAGTGAACCATTGAGAAAAAAATAAAGTGTGTGTGATTGGAGTGTGTTTCAGACAAAGTGTGTGTTTAGGGAAAACAAGTTTGAGAAGCAGGTGATTTGTAATATGGGTTTACCTAAAATTACAATTACACAGCCGACTTTTTTTGCCTTGTTAAGCATAATTAGCTCGCTTTAATTTAGTTGTGATTCAGCAGCATAATAAGCATGTATTTTACACTCACATTAAATGGAGTCAATGAATATTTTGCATGTAAGGGGGAGAAGCTAAACAGGCCGCTTAATAAATAAAGCTTGAACTGCACCTTCCCGTCGGAGACTGAAAATACCTGCAGAATCTGCAGAGTGAAGATCACGTCTGAAAGAAAATATATTACTATTGTAAAGCATCACTCATTGTTTGTATGTAATGAAGCATTAATGTAAAAATATATATATATTGATAAAGTATGAATAGAATAATCTGGATGAATAATCCCACTCAGGGTCTGGGTCTATCAGCTTTGTGGAGACAAAAATGCAGAGCTCTATTATGTTAATCATCACATTTAGGGTGAAGACCTGGGTTAGGATCAGGGTCAGGTCTGTAGTGGTAAGGAGAAAGTTTCTGGGAAATTACTGTAAGTCTTTATGATGTCCCCCTCAATTGATGAAAACAAGGTCTGTGTGTGTTTGTCTGTCTGTCTATCTGTGTGTGTGTGTGTGTGTGTGTGTGTGTGTGTGTGTGTGTGTGTGTGTGTGTGTGTGATCCCCCTGAGATGCCAACAGGGTCTCCATCTCCCCAGGCAGCCTCAGGGTCTAAAACTCAACCATCCAACTATTTTGTCAAAGTGTTTATGTCTTCCTGCCTCTGTGTGTCATTGTGTATACAAGGGAGCAACACAGCTGCCCCCCCTCCCCAGCCCACCCCACTCCTGACCCCCCCAACCCACCCACCACCACCCACCATCACCCTAGGGTGCCAATAGAGCCTCTGTCACCCCGGGTGATGCCAGGAGCAATGGGGGTTGTGGGGCAGGGGGGGGGCAGTCAGTGTTTCCTCTACGGGTTGGGACAGAGCGAAACAGCATCTACCACACAAACTCGAACACACACAAAACACACACACACAGAATTCTGAACATCTAATTGCTTTATTTTTCTTGCGTCGTTATCGGTCTTTTCTTTGATTGTTCGGACAGAACATAACTGTTACGTGACGTGCAAAACCACCTACTCTCTGTGGCCGATCAACCACTGCTGGGTGAACGTGACAGTAACTGTGCGCTGCTTGTGACTTTTTTCTGCAAAAATCCCCTACCGACGCCCAGTGTGCATCTTTGCTATTATAGCTAATGCAAGCACTTTCCTCAGTGGGCCGTGGGCTTGATCATCATTGTATTAGCTCATTCATTGACTTAACAGATATTTATTTACATGGAGATCTCCCTGATTATTACTTTAAGCTTCAAAATATGACGCTCTACCGAAACGTCACTTAGCATCAGTTACCCCTGGTTTCTATCATGTACGTGACTTTGCTCCATTCTCAACTCAAATGCATATCCCACCGAGAGCGCAACAGAAGAGGAGCATGCTGCCAGCTGATACAGTAGACCTCCTGAGATTGTACTTATTTTGTCACATTCTCCTTGATTTTTGTGCTTCTACTATGGGTGAGTAAGTTACGTACTTAAATCCTACATGACACTGCTGAGATGTGCCGTGGCGCGGCTGGTGGGGGGAACATGAGCATTGACTAGAGCGGCCAAGATCAGGTCCAACAACCGTATGGCAGCCGTAACATGGCCGTGACGGTCACAATGGAATCTAGGGGTTAGACGCTGCAGTCTGCAGACGTATTATATGCTACGTTCACTTGAAACTGGGAACTTGGATTACTGGGGGTGTGTTGGTGTTTACACAACTCATTTGTTGATAATTCTTTTCTAATGGTTTCAACAGAAAATCCTTACTTACTGCACCTTTTTTAAACAAATCAATTTTGACACACCTATCATACATTAAACTTGAGCCCCGGTATTCTGGGGGTGAATCCTAAATCCAAACCTTCCCATGACTCAGACTTGTCTTGCTCTTTATACTATACAAATGTACAATTTTAGTCCCACCCTATACCCCACAGCACCACCATGATTATCTGTTGTATGGGACTACCCACCAAAAAAGCTCATTTAGAGTGGGTGCCAGGAGGAAGTAGGTAATTACACGTGAAGGAGGCACCTTTCACTAACCCTGGTGCATGAGAAACAAAGACACCTGCATCTCCTGCTGAAAAAGTGCAGCTCAAAGCGTTTGTCATTTTGAATCGAATGCTCCCACTGGGAGAGCCGGGCATCTGCAGAACACAGGGAAGATGGTGTGTGTGGTGGGAAACAGCTGGTCAGCCCACTCAGTCTGTCTGTTTGTCTCTGTGTTTCAGCTAACAACTGGGCTGACCATTTGTCTCTGTGTTTGTTGATGTTTAAAGTTGGAAAAAGTACGAGCTGGAGATTTTTGAAAAGTATTAAATGTTGTAAATAAAGACATTAGACACTGTTGCGCCATGACAGCAGGCATCATTTGTTATAAAGGTGTTTCAGTGTGCAAGCCTGGGTGTATTTGCATATATTAGCCACAGTGATATGCTTTGATATAATGCCAATGCAGAGCCAGAACGTGGGTAAATTTAGACAATTGTGTCACAAAGTATGCTTATGCTGAGGATGAGATCAGACACCCGTCCTACTGTACATTTTTTTCTTTGACTACAGTCAGTGGCGTTCCCTCTGCTGGTACTTCACCGCCGTACATGTGAGTACTTTTCACGACAAAGCTAGGCAAACCATCACACTCACATGCTGTTCTCTAGTGGACAGCATCTTAGTTTAAAAGTAGAATACTAAAATCTTTTCTCCAGCTAAGAGTCCAAAAAAAAACAGGTGGGTGGAGGGGGTTCACAGGAAGGAAGGATGATCAGGAGGCAAGACCGAAGGGTGAAGCAGGTCTGGAGGGTGACAAGACTGCAGTGACATAGGGCAAAAGTCCTCGTGAGGCCAGGCTAGAGGTCCATGGCGGAAGCAGAAGTCCTTGGGAGACTGGGCTAGAGGCCAGCATTGGAGGCAGAATGCCTCTGGAGGCCGGTGGCAGAACCCCTCTGTATGCTGTCAACATTTCTTGAATTCAATGAGTCAGGCAACTATGGTGTGGCACAAGAGACCAGCAGTCAGGGCTGCAGCACTGGAGGCAAGCAACAGGGAACCAGGAGCTGATGTTTGCCAGGACCCACGTGAGGGGCCAGGGGGTTGACGGTGCTAAGGTCAGCGACCAGGAGCTAGGGGCTGGTTTCAACAGGGATGCTGAGAGGGAGCCTGGAGGAGGAGTAGGCAGAGCCATTGACAGGGAGCCGAGAACACAAGTCAGCTGGGCTGCTGACAGGGAGCAAGGGACTGCAGGGCCAACCCAGGGACAGTGGAGGCATCGATTGACCGAGGGACTGCAGAGTCATGGACCAACCAGGGGATGGACGCTGGAACTGGAGAGTGGTTTGCCAGGACCCCTGATGCCGGAGCCGACGGGTCATCACAGAGGCTCTGAGGCAATATGTCATCTGGGGCACTGAATTCTTAAAGGAGCCCTCCTGATACTTAGCCGGGACCTGAGGAAAGGAGTCTCTGAGGACCTGTCAGAGGAATCAGAAGGCTGGAGACCAGCCAGCACAGGATCTGTCTCTGGCTTGGGGCTAGCAGGCCACATGCAAAGCCTAGCATGGGAGCCTCTGGAGTCTATCATGGCCGACATAGCCTTTTTAGGATTAGCTGTCCAAGAGAAAAGTAAAGCCACACCTGGAGCTCCCGAACACCAGGGCTTAAAGTTCATTCATAATAATTTCAATTATCTATGGCCTTCAGCTTTTCTGAAACATCGAGTGGGGGGAAAACAGTGACTTAAATACACAGGGGGTGTGTAACTAATGAGACACAGGTGTAAACAGAAATAAGGCGGGGAAAACAGATAAAGGGAGGAAGTGGGAAGTGAAACATGACATAATTACTACAAAATAAGAGAGGAAATAACTAACAAAAGGCCAAACAATGACAAACAGATGCTTTGCTGATGACCTGATCATATACCCAGGGGTTCCACGGGGCTGTGGCCCCTCCTCTGTTTAATTATCTTTATACAAACAAGATCAGGTGCAATAACAATCTTCCACAGATGGCTCAATCTGCTGCAAAGTGGATGGTTTGGATGGTTTGGTAAGATGTACAGCCAACCTCTCCAGCAGTCAACCAGAGAACCAAAACCACAGGCGGCACACATGAAATCCTTGATGACACATCCCACCTCTTTCATATCTTTTTATGAGCTGATGCCGCCTGGTTGGAAGTTCAGTCTACTTCAAAAATACCCAGTGGTTTCACACAAGTGTTGACATCCAGTCTCAAACCACGGTCCTGGCATGATGGTCTTCGCACCTGTAACTCAACCACTGTCCCCTCCACCTTTTGATTTAAAAGTCTGGTGATAGACAAGTAATGTGAACATGATATGGCAGGAACTGTAGAAATATGGTAAATATCAGAGACAAGTGTCAGTGTGTCAGTGGTTTGCAGAAATGTTAACTGCTAACATTATATCCTTGTGAAGGGGGAGGCGTAAAGGCTGATTCAAAAGACAAAAGAAAAGCGCAAAGTAGTATCAGTGCTTAACTGAAAAACTCTCAATGTCAGAATTGCATCAGACAACTCTTACTTTCCACTGCATTTCCATCACGTTTCAAATATCTAAGCCTCTTCACTTTCTCTGTCAGCTGAAAAGTTGAAAACCCCTCTAATGTGGCATCTTGAAAGGTGAGGTGAGGACAGGGTCAAACAGACAAATACCTGCCACAGCAGCAGGAAAATGTGGAACCACATGGCACATTTCTTTTCCACGCAAATCCAAGCCTGTCTTTCTGCACAGGCAAGCACTCCTCCACCGTGAACCCTCCCTCGCTCCCCCGTTTGCCTCTTATCTTTTGTTTGCTCTGAAGTTCGACATATAGACCGAGGCCCTATCAAAAATCACAACCAGATGAGAACTTTAGGGGGGAGGGCAGGTAGAGGGAGAGATGAAGAAAAAGCTAAAAGCGTTTCAAGCTATTGCTGAAACAATCCAATTACAATGCCTATCAAACTTAGCTTCACAGTTTATAGCTTCTAATTGCCTGACAAAAATTGACACTTCAGTCGCAACAGTGTAATATAATAGGGGGCCAAATTAAATTTGATCGAGGGGCAGAAAACGATGCTATCACTCAGCAGCGCGGAACAGAGGAGATCAACTAGCATGATATAATGGATCAAAAATGAAAATTATTCATTAATCGCGTTGGGTTTTCCAATAATGGAAATGACACAGTTCAGACGTCTTCCTAAAAACACTATTAATTAAAGGGATGATAGATCTAACAAGGCATGGAGCCCAGAGAATCACTCCACCTCTTTTTCTCCCTCCCTCCTTCATCCCTGTCAACTTCTTTCTTCCTTTCTTCACCACTGTCTTCTCTCGCCTTCTTTCTTTTCTCTGTTGATCGTTTCCTTCCGCTCTCTCTCTTTGACTCTCATTTTCCACTCTCTGTACTCTCTGTTCCCTTTTCCTTCTCTCTCTGTTTCTCTTCCTCTCTCTTTTTCTCTTGGCATCACTGATCCTGAACCCAGGTCCTAAACAAAAGGTCGCAACAGAATATGGGCTTTCAGGTTCAGGCTGTTCTGTCAGGTCCAAGTCATGAGGTGCTGACATGTCCAAAGTTGTGGTTGGTTAATTTCAAACGTTCATGTTTTCTCCCCCTGTCCAGCTGTTTGTTGGTTTGTTATCAGGATTACGCAAAAAAAAAACTACTGAACGGTTTAACACGAAAGTTGGATTGTTTCCTACTGTATTGAACATTGCAGGAAAGTTCATTTTTTGACATTTTATTTTTTTCAGGGAATAATGCTCAACAATCAGGTTTATCTAGGTGGCTGGTGTCTGTGAGTGAGCACAGTTTGACGCGGATCCCAAATCTGGTGAGCATAAATGATGGTTAAGCAGTCATGGAGTTTAATATAGGATTAAGTTGTATTGAATTAAGGGGGACTGTTGGGGTCTGAGTGAAAAAAAAAATGGCTTTTTCACAATAGTTACAGTCAGCGAGTTGTCAAAACTCAACAGTGGAAATGCTTACAACCCACTTGAACTAGTTAAGTAGCTCCATGCTAGTGATTTGGATTCCTGGACTGCGCAGGCCTGTAAAGGCTAAAAAAAAGCTGAGCCAGTCCAAAAAGAAACAAAAGTAAAAAAGTAAGTAAGTTTCATCAGTCGTAAGTCTGAGTCCGGATAGGGTGGGTGTGCATTTTGGTCATTTTGATAACAAGGTAGACAGAGTCCTCCCTCAAATCGCCTGCTGGTTGTACGCATTGTTAATCCCTGTCACTGGATCAGATTAAAATTTACCTGGGTTGTACCTGCTAAGCCACTGCTGCCCCTTTAAATAAAAGATCATGCGGCATATCTGAAAGCTTCTGGTTGGACGTTGACTTCAGTGTTGGGTTCAGGTCTCATATTGTCCCATTAAGTCAGGTTCAGTTGGATTGGGTCTTAAATACAATATTACCGGCTGTAATGGAACTCTGATGAGCGCCACCTGGCGACAGTGCTTCTGAGCCACGCTTCCTCTACTCCACGCCTTCTGTGATTGGCTGAGAGCTGTGTTACTTTCATCTAGTGGCCCTCGCATGACCCTATCATCCATCTACACACATACTCATACATACACACAATCACACTGGATGTCCAAGAGTAAGGCAGCAGACTTTATTTAATCTGTTTTCCTCAGCCTTAATTGGGTCAAAGCTTCCTTCTTGATGTGCAAATGAATGTGGCATCGAGATACGCCCGCCCATCACTCCACAGGCACATTTACAGGACACCTCAGGGTGCCAGGCCGCCGTCTGTGACCTGTATATGGCAGATGAAGGAGGGGGGTGTAAGGTTGTCAGTACCGACCTGGATCAGAGAGACTGGAGCTGAGAAAAAAAAAAAAAAAAATCTCTGAGTTAATTATTGCGGTGGAAGCCTGGAGGCCGTACATGTCACCCCCACCCCTAATGAAGTTTACTTCCAACATCCTGCAATACTGGAGTTTCTGTGATATCTAATAATATAGATGAAGGATCAGAGATGTGTACAAGAGAAGGTCACAAAGAACAACCACATGTACACACAATGAACAATGTGCATTGTTCTGTTGTGACTGTCGTGTAGCAATCTGCTTCAGCTGTAAACAAATTGGGTCTGCTGGGACTTTTTAATACTTTTACAGTTGTTAGCATAAGAAAATTATTTAAATAAACCAAGTGATTAGGAGGCATAGGACATTTATACTCCCCTTTACAGTTTTCGTTTTAGTTTTTTAGTTTTTTCAAAACTGGCATGAGTGAAAACACAGAATAAAAAGTTATAAAATTGTCTCATAGTTCTTTCACAGTGATCAGTGGATTATCGTTGGTACTGACCAAGAATCAAGATTCAGCACATTTATTGTCACTACCATAGTGTGAAATTATTTTGCTTAGAGACTCCACTACAGAACATGGTAAATATGTATATAACAAATAATAATAATGATAATACAATAATAAACGTGAGTGTGAAGCATCAGCCCAGTGTCCATGTTGATGATGAAGATGAAGGTATATTTCATACTCACATTACTCACATAGTGTTTATTTGCCCCAAGCAGCCAGATTACTTAACCACTTGATTCCACTGGGCATGTCTCTGATACCTGGTATCCTCCACATGGCTTCATATCCCACTGGGAGCATTTCAGTGGTGGAACAACATAGCTGCCTGATTACGCTGACCGCCAGCTCCAGTGACTGGATGTTCATTTCTCCAGAAGGCCTGGCTCCACACCAAAATATCTGAGCAGCTACAGAAGCTTCCATTTGCTCCCAGTTCTGCCTGGCCTTCCATACACAGCTCTCAACAAATGTGTTTTGATCTGCTTTAAGAGCCCCTAGCGCCAGAAGTTACTGCACATATTGCATGTGTTAGTGTTTCTAGATCATTTCTAGTCAATTTAAGTTCAACAATGTTTTAAAATAGATTATTATTTATTTATATGAATCCATATATTATAGAACAAGAATGATAACACCTCTTACAGAGTTCGAACTGTTGCTTAAATACCTTTGCCTCGCCGTATCACACAAAACAATTTTTTCATACATGAATCCTTTCATAAATGAACATTTTAGGTAAGTGCATATGCTGTCAGTTAATGCTTTAGATCTAGATTACAGATTGGCTCTTAAAGATACTCCTTATCAAATTGTAGTGCATGGTCTACATGGTGCAAAGGCTTTTAGTGAAATTACCATGTGAATGTAAAGCAATCAAGGCCTATAAATTGAATCCAGTTTTTCAATAACAACCTCACAGCATGACTGTGAGAATGATTCTGCGGCTCGCTATCATTGGACATAATTGCATTGACCATAATCTTCCAGCAAAACAATTTATCATCAAACCAAAGCAGAGAGGGGCCCACATACCCGCGGCCGGGCCATCGCCAAGAGTTAGTGGTGCCCCTTCTAGTCGTATAATTGTGTATCGATGGCCAACGATCCCCTCCATTTCGCTTCTTTCCACTTGGGCGCGCCGCTGGAACGCCCAGACAACCCAATCACGTCCCCCGCTGGGAGGGTGGGGTTCCAACACCCCAGGGAGAACTAGCATGGACTACCTCTTCCAATTCGCAGTTAATTAGATAAACTTCCAGGGGAAAGTGAGGGAATGAAAACTAAAGACAGACAGAGAGAGAGAGAGAGAGAGAGAGAGAGAGAGAGAGAGAGAGAGAGAATTGGAGTAGAGTCGGCGATTCTTATTACGCACAACTTAGGTATTATTTTCATAGTTTATTACTTCCATCAGTTTCACCCACCAAGAGACACAGCAGTGTTGCTAAAAAAAATCCCGGAATTGGCCAAGATTATGATTACGGCCTTTTTTGAAGCAAAAGCTTCCATAGACTTTGGCTGGCCCAAGTCAAGGGCACCTACACGAGAATGAACCTAGTCTGAGTTTAATCTTAGTCTAATGGTGGGTAGACTATCAAAGTAAAGCCTGCTGACAAACAGTTCACATGTAATAATAACATATTATCACTCTTGGAATATTAACAGTGCACAACAACGTCGGGAAACTGTCATGGGTTGGTTAGGGCCGGGAAAAGATGATGCTTGAAGTTAAAATATCTTAACTTAAATTCAGTCACATCACTTATGTAACATAACTTAAGAAATGTATCTTCACTCTTGGTCACACCCCCCCGACATGGACTGCAGCCCTAGAAGGGCCCATCAAGGAGTGATGCTGAAAGTATACTGATGGCATCAATCAAAATCACTTTATTTGGAGTCAAAACTGAAAGTGAGCCCACTTGATAATAATAATAATAATTCCTCATTGTAAAGGGAAAGTTCAAAAACCACAGTAATGACAGTGGGTCAAGGTTCGAGCAGGTGGTCAGTCTTCAAGTTCACAGTTTATCATCATTGGAATTGCAGGATCATTTTAGATGACCTCATGTTAGTGAGTGTCCAAAGCAGGGAACACCACTCTGTTCCTGGTTCGTCGAGCACCTCATCCGGCCCTTAAGTCATCATGGCTGGCCAGATCCACCTCTCCCTCTCTCTCTATGCCTCCTCCCTCTCTACTGTACCTGCTTTCCATGTTCTTTCCAACCCACAGCACGCTAATGATCAATGAAGTGGAGTCGCTCACTTCACCTCCTGCCCTTTCACCCCTCCTCCTATTCCATCGCTTCCTCCAGCGTCTGGCTTGCACTGAGTCCAGGAAGAGCAGAGGGAGTTTAGAGGGGGTTGGGGTGGCTAGTTGAATGGAGGACAGGTGGAGTCCAGCCCGAGGTTGGCTACGGGGCCAGGAATCGCATAAATCAATCTGACGTGTTCACCCAGGCCTGCCTGCCTAAGCCTGGGCACTACAGCCAGTGCCAGGCCTTCTAGCTCTGCCCCAACCACCCCACCCCCATCCCTAACAACCACCACCCTTCCCCTTGGTGCCAAGGCTTGGTTCAAGGGGTGAGTTTGGAATGGGTCAGTGGATGGGTTTCCAGGCTTCCAGGGCCCTCGGTCGGCAAGTCTACAGGTGCCTTCTGGCTTGCCGGGTTTGATGCCAGGGATAGAGCAGGGCGTGGGGGTCTGGCAGCTCAACCGTAAGAGCTTACACATCTCTGGGAGGCATGACGGTCGTCAATGGAGTGACTTCATTGACAGTGCCTGTTTATATATTGAACTGAAAGCCCTATCTAAGTAATTGTGCTTATTATCACCTTCTGAGGCTGATATTGATATTTATCTGGTGAGCCATGCTGTAAATCACTATCAGTGCTACCAAACTAGTGTCCATTTAAGATAAAATACATATTATAATGTTGATGTGAACTGAACAGGGAGCTGTTTGGTTGAAATATTCTTTGTACTTGATTAGCTGAAAGTGAAAGTGTATCTAATTAAATGTTATTTTGTCAGAAACACCTAACAATGCAGTGCACAAAAATGTGAGTAGTAACAACACATGTGGTTTGATTTATTTGGTCCAAGTCAAGTCACTCCCCATAAAATAATGCATTGAAGTCCTGTGTCCCTTTTACACTGTGCAACATACCCACTTAACTCCCTTAATATCTGACTCTCTATTGTTAAGTTCTGACTTGCGAAGTGAATGTATATTATTGGGATTTACCACCAGGTCCATTAACCCTGCAGCAATCATGCGTATTTAATGCCACTGGCTCGGCTGTCATGTGAACTCAGGACCTCATTTTCCCTTTTTTTTTGCTCTCCTTTTCAGGAGCATTGCAATTTTGTGCATGAATTTAATTATTATTATCATGGAAATATTTAAGTTCAGAATGTAAGACCAAATTTCAAAAAGTGTTTTCTTGAAGAAACTTTTTGGAACTGGAACCCCAAAAGGTACCTCGAGGCTCCTCTATTTCTAAGAGTATACTGTTGTTGAAATAGTGTTCTTGGGCCTCATTTTCCTCTGATAACAGCATAACATGAACATATTAAAATTCTGTGTTTGAATTTCTTCTCCAACACTACAAGTGGCCGTCAAACTTACAGAACAAGCAGCTTTTCGTTTGGAAGCCATGTTCACTCCTCTAAAATAATGAGACATTTAAGTCTGCATTCTCAACGGCTTTTTATCTGTTTCTCAAGTTATCATCCTGAAGTTCTCGTTAATGCCTTTTTTCCACTTTTGCTCTCAAATTCATTATTTTTCTGACTAATCTCCAGAGTGGATAAAAACCCCTTAAATCCTTCAGAACCCTCTCTCGCCAAGCGTCTGAAAAAATATTATTGCCCCTGTTAAATTAATACTCTGCCAATAAACTATTGATATCGTCACTCCTTCAAAGTTGGTCTGGCACCTGGGAGTGCAGAGAGGGAAATTGAAAAAAAAGATTTTGAGTAAAGGAAGAGAAACAGTTGAGGGCAAATTAAATTGCAATCTTGAATTCGTCTGTTAAGGATTAGTGGTTAATTGTAATTTGCATGTCGTGTCCCTGGCCATTGCCACAGTGTTGTTGTAAGTTGCCTGCCAGCCGATGATATAATATGCACTGCTCCTACTTTCATAATTGGCAGAAGAAGAAAAAGAAGCACAGAGACTCAGATTACCGTCAGCAGAAGCAGCCGGGGGGCGACGGGAGTGGAGGTTTGTTTTCTTCAACAGGTCTGACACTTCGTAACATAATGTGCTTCAAAGATTCTTTGTTTGTCGCCAACTGTTCGCCACGGCCTCTATCTTGCCCTTAAAAAGATAGTCAGACTGGAGAGTGGATGAATTAACAGTGGACGTGTGGGAGTGATGTTCATGTTCAGGACAATATGCTGTGTGTGTGTGAGTGAGAGAGAGAGTAGTTCCATTTACACTGCCCTTTCAGTGTGGGAATCATCTGTGGGTGAAAAAGATATTTAAAAAAAATTAATAAAGAATTTACTTTAATGCTCAAAATGTAACTTGAATATTGCAACACATAGACAATGAAACAAACTGAGACATGTGGCTTTCAGGCTGAAATTGGAACATAAATTACAGAATTTTTATTTCATGTTTTTTCCTCATTACATATGTCAGGTACTGACCTTGTTTCACTATACAATACATTACTATATACAATATAATCCTCACAGAACTGGATCAAAACATTTAAATGGTTTATGGCTGACTTGAGGAACGTTCATGAAGTAATTAAAATCAACAGTCTATTCCCTTTACATTAAGGTGATGTGAGGTGGATATTTATTTTGTTCCAAGGTGACAGTAGAGAAAAGCTCAATGTCATAGCAGTCAACATCACTATGTCTGGTATATATTGTGTATGTTTGGCGTCCAAGTGTACATTTCGTCATGAGGCACCACAGGAAAGTTCAATTGGTCACTAAAAGCGCTAACTTTTATTCTCCTCAACCATGAAGAGCTAGATCTTTGAAATTCAGCTTTGAGGTAGATTTTTTAACCAAAGGTCAGTGGGTAAGAAATTCACTAAAAATCATCCTCTGGGGCTTTTACAGTCATAGCAGATCCGGAATCTGTCCAGTATCTATGGAGATGTCTTACTCTGAAGCAAAGGTTTGGATAGACAGATGGACAGATAGACAGAACAACATGCACATCTGTATTACTCACACAATATGAAAAACTGTGACTGTGTGTGTGTGTGTGTGTGTGTGTGTGTGTGTGTGTGTGTGTGTGTGAGATGGAAAGATTAGTTATTGAGCATTCACTTCCACGGCGCTGCCATTAGCACCACAGAGAGGAGCTTTTAGAGGAAATCTAATCTGCTCTCCATCGGAACTGTCCACTTCAGAGCACTGCAAGATACACACCCGATATATCCCTACACACACACACACATACACACACACACACAATTTAGCTGCTAAATGCACATCTACGTTCACCAGCTACTTGGACACTGTGTGTGTGTTTGTCTTGGACAGGTAGTGCACAGTGGAGTTATGAGTCTGCTGCTTCATGCAGGAGCAGAGTCGGCGATAATTCTCAGTGGGTTTGTCCTTTTCAAATTAGATCGTTCGATCCATTAACACATTGCTAAGTGCTGCATTGGATACAACAACACAATATGTTTTCAGCATTAAAATGGTCTAAATCAACAATATCTACTGTGGTCAGCTTCCATCAAATCATAGCGCAGCTCAGACGGGCCCTGTGGAATCTGTGGGTGAGTCACATCAGATGGATTTCATCAGCAATGCTGGTTGTTTAAGTGTGCTCATCCCAGGTGATTTCACCTCACGTTACTTGCATGAATTTGACCGCAGGATTATTTGTGTTCACTAGCGTTGAGAGTGTTTATTTGCCACAAACAGCTGGATTACATTTCTGTCCATTAACTGTTAGCCAGCAACAATAGCAGGTACTGCGGGTGTTTGTGTCTGTGTGTTTGAATCTAGATCAACCTCCCACTCAGCTCAGCACTCACCAGAGACTACAGCACTCTTCTTTTCCCCTCTCGTCTCTCTAATGTAATGTTATGAAGTAAAGTCGCTGCTGTGGTCAGGCTGATGAACAGGAGTGAAGATAAATCTGCTTTTAAATCCCAAAACTTAAAAAGCCATCGCTGTTTGATCGGGTGAGAGAAAGCTAAGTCAAATAAACAATCCACAAAATGCACCTCGGTGAAGTTTACGGTAATTTCACCTCATTGGGTATGAACATCCTAACTTGATATCAGGTCCATAGACAAAAAGGGAACATCTATGTCAAGAGAAAAATGAATGGTACCATTACGATGTTTCAAAAGTAAGTCTTCCTCAGATAGAATTCAGCATGTGATCAATCAGTATGAGCAGATCTGCACTGAATAGTTGATTCTGTCATCACTGGCTGACGTTTGAAGCTCAGCTACAGAGAGTCATTTGTGCTGTTTAAGATGACGCTTGATCAGGCGCTGCTGGCTGAAACAGGTATGTTTTCTTGCCCACATTAGATAAGAAGATGAAAATCTCCATGCCCACTTAGAGAAAGATAGAAACATGTTTGTTTTATTTATTCTCTAAACTTTCACTCCCTCTTTTATTTCCCCTTAATGACAAACTGTTAAACAAAACTCTTTCTGACATTAACAACTGAAGAAAGAAAGGCATGCTTTATTGTTTTCATTACCCATAAATAATATATAATACTGCACATACATAATGATATACAGAGGGTTTAAAAGGTCTGAGACCTCCTCTCTAAAGAATAACTGATAGTATGAAGTTTAACAGTTGAATCTCTGAAAAATGTCCATGAATTTCAGAATATCTCACCATCAGATACTATCATCCCCTTTTTGCTGCAACGACAGCGTGCACTCGCGCTGGCATGGACTCCACAAGTTTGTGCTGAATCTAATCTTATCTGCTGTGATCTCAGGGCGACCTGACAGTGTTCCACAGAGCGTTTTTTTTGATGTCACAGGGTGCTTGGCTTTCTCCGTCTTCAAGCGCCACCACAAATGTTGAATGGGGTCGAGGTCAGGCGACTGTGGAGGGAAATCCATGACAGGCCGGACTCATCGGCCTTCTCTCGTCCTCAAGTAGGGTTGGCTTGCTTCGAGGTGTTTTAGGCTCATTATCCTGCTGCAGAGTCACATGCAATAAAATGAAACATTGTGTGACATTTGAAACAAATGCAAAGAATATGTATTTTGACTCTGACTTTTTGATCCTGCTGTGAATACTGTAGATGAACATTTCAACCATCAGTATTTGCATAACAAAAATCACATAACAGGCTATTAATTGATAATTATGTATTCTCTTTTATCTGCCAGGCTATCAGAGACCCCATTTAATATAAAATGTCTCATTTAAAACACATAAATGGAGTTTATGCAACCTGTGGCTAAATACTCTGATAACATCAGTAGTATACATGCTCTCTCTTCTCCTCAATATATTTCTCTGTCATAACAAACTGAATGAAATCAACCAACACCCCCCCTTACCTTTCCTCATTAATTTTAATAGTGTGTCTTATGGAAAGGGATGCCATATCTTCTCTTCATAATTCTCCTGAGATAACGACGCAGAAGTGAAATGATATTACAAAGACCTTTGCCAAACACCAATTTCATTATCTTACCATCTCGCATAAAACAAACAACACAGATCCCCAATCAAACAGAGGCTGAGAGCTCAGATGGTGGGAGATATAAAGCTGCGGCAAGACAGCGACTTCCAGATGGCTCTGGACAGCGGTTCAGTCCGAAAACTAGAGGAGAAACGGACCGGCGGCGAGGGGAAGTGATTGGGATTTTACACCAGACCACAGACAGAGGGGAAGGTTTGACTCCAGCCAATCCGCTGCTCTCTAACCACCGGGCAGCAGTTCAGTGCAGCGGTCAATGAACTGCTCGAGGCGGCTGTTTCCTCCCGCTGTCTGTACTCCCAACCGTAGCAATATTATCCATTACAATCTGGTAAAGCGATTCTCCCTCAGGACGTGTTTTGGAATCTTCCTACCCCCTAATGGTCAATAATTACCTGATGAAACTTCAGTCTTTTAGCTGCTACAGGTCTGTGTGGCAAATTGCTTTTCAGACGCATCAGAATGTCTTCGCTGGTGGAGCTTACATCTTTTCTTGCAGTTCCTCCGATATCCAGAAATGAATGCAGGAGAGAATAATGATTTGAAGGAGGAGAGGAAAAAAAAAAAACAGAGGAAGACGATCAGTATTTCCTTATCCCCCCTTTTAAATCTTCCTCCTCGCCCTCCTCTATCTTTTCACCCCCTGCCATCTCTTCACCTCTCTCTACCTCCTCCCCACGCCCTCCTTCTCCTTCCCCCTCCCCATCCTCTGTCTCATTTCCAAACCATTACACTGTTCTGCTCAGCTGAAGCACGTCCATATATTCTAAAGGCTGGTTAAACTTAATCATTAGGCTAACAAGCTCCTTGCCCTCCAAATGATCATCCGCAGAATTAGAGGGATTTGTTCTGGAAGGTGAGCCAGTAACTGGGATGAGAGGCACAGAAGACACTGAGAGGAGAGATGCTCGCTGTTTTCCTTCCAATCCCAAGTTCACAGAGCAACTTTGTGCCGTTTGATCACTCTGAGGTCATCAACACAAATAAGCAGCTCATTTTATTGAGTTTGACGTCCTGCAATGTACTTCGCACTGAAATGACTTTGTCGAGCAAAGATTCCGCCACCATGTAAAACATAAAACCCTGTTACAAACTGAACCATGAATAGAAAATATCCAATATTCCGTCATACACTGCTACTATTACTACAGTGGTGTCAGATAGTCAGCAGTAGGGTTAGTACAAGGCATTTTTGAATATCTTACTGAAGATTTTATTGTAAACAGCTAGAAGAGCACAAGCATGGATCGCCTAAATTCAAGTTTCTCTCTTTTGCCAAAGTCAGACATGCTTAATCACCTTGTTTGCTCATAAAGAAACACACCTCATGCTAAACAGTCTTTTTCTTTCCACAGTCACGTCTGGCTTCACCCGCTTGTCCGACTTTCTCTCTCCTCCGTCGCTTCATGCCTCTCCTGTCACTTCCCGTCTTCTGGTCCCTGGTGTCTGAGTCAGGGCCTCTGTAAATCACCTCCATACTGTATCCCCTGTCTTCAAATGGCCATTTGTCGTTCTTGTGCTCACTGGGAAGCCATTTAACAGCGTTATTGCCCGTAGTGACCCGTCTTCTGAGTTTGCAATGCTGGCAGACTCCAGTCAACTAACAGGGCCACTTAGCTCCAGGCTTATCCAGGTTGTGCTGCCCCCATATAGTTTTAGAGCTATTTTTAAAACCTGAAAAATTCCTACAAGTTGCACCTTTAAATCTTAATCAAAACTATCACCTGGACAATGTGAGGATAAGACAATATATATCCCTCGGAAGGTAAAGAATACACAGACACACACACACACACACACACACACACACACACACACACACACACACACACAGGCAAACAAATGTATGTCGGACAATAATGGAAAACACATCAATGTTGAAAGTAGAGCGTGAGCAAGAGTTTCCATTCCACTGTGCAGTTCGGGCCCTCAGGAAGTGTCCCCGCTATCACACAGTTAATTGTCTTTATTGTCTACGGTGCTCCGACCAATATATTATGTTAATGTCAGCAGCTACGCCTGCTATGTACTGTTTATTCGCTGCCTGATAGCACTCAGCGCACATACATGTTTTCTTTTAGACCATCTGGCTGGGCATGTATGACCCGCTCGGAAATGCATGTATGTGCTAATTAATTAGCATAGCTCAGGAAGCAATTAAACTGCGACGTGGTCCCTTTCAACAACCCCCCACCACACACACACATACACACACTCTCCCTCTCCCTTACTAATCTTTCCATGGTTCTTGAACACACTTCATTAGCTCTGATGTGTGGAAGAGTGAATGGTGGTCCGAAGCGCTGTCACTCGGCATCTGTCCTCGGCTGTTGCTCAGACTCGAGCCGGACGTGTCAAAAGGGTTGCGTTCAGAGGCCATCTGGTGTCAAAATGACAGCAGAGCAGCCTGGATTTAATGCAAATGCACACATGTACACATATGCAAAGTCAAGTCTTATAGTGAGTGAGAATATCACATGGAACATATAGATACACAACGCATTTAGCATGCCACGCTACCAGATCACATCATCCTGGCCCCGGCTGTTTGAGGGCTCCTTCTGGATCTTTGAACCCACATACAGGTCTATAGTGTATATAGAGTATGTACATGCATGTTTATATTATCAAATTTAATCAAGATAGTTGTCGATAATTTTCTTTTGAATTTATCTTTCGACTGGTCATGTAATCCACAAATGGGCATGGGCAGTAAATGAATAAATTCAAACTATTGTTTGTACACGATCTATAACATGTCTAAATTGTGGAAAACAAATTATACAAGTCATCACTGATTTGTTCCACTGAGCAGCTGGTTCAGAGTTAATCACAAACAATTCATGAAGCAAGTGGTCAGTACTGTCAAAGATATTTATGAATTATCATTACCCAATCATTTATTAACACAGCTCTCCAGCAGTGCTCTGGTAAGGCTTTATCTTTATTAAAATCTTTCATTCAGACTCAAACCAGCGATTAATATGTCCTACAAATAAATGTGTGTGTATCAGTGAGCCACACTGTTGCACTGGTTGACATGTTCCTTTAATTCATGTAAAACAAACACTGTGGCCTATTTTGACCATAGTTTCAGACCATCCTCATTAGAAAAGCGATCGTAGACTGCAAAAGCAGCTTATTACAAATCATATCTACATTTTTTGCTAGGCAGTAAAATCTATGGCCAGAATAATTATTACAGCTCCAAAGGAGGAAGTAAGTCCCCACAGAGAGGAGGTCGGGGTGGATGTTTGGGTCGGACAAGCACAGGATGTTCATCCCAGAGACCGCTGTTCAGGTCCAGGATGAAGGAGAAAGTCAGCGTTGAGTTATTCTTGATTAAAAACTCAAACTTTATTTGATCCGTCTACTTTCACAACAGCTATAGTATAAATACCAGGCATGTCATGAATTTTCAAATCTCTGATTAATTTTGATTTTTAAATGTATTCATTTCATTTTTTTAAATTTTTGACAGCTTTGACTATTGCATCTAGTTGCATGAAGTTAAAGAGACCATCAGTTTTATACATTTACAACTGTCATTTACGTTTTCAGATTCAGCAATTTATGGGTATTTTACGGCATGGCTTTACTTAAAGGTTCAAATAATATTTGACAAAAGGAAAGATTCCAAAGTTCAAGTGACTCAACAAATTAACAACAAAAGATGAAAATCACTTTGTTACAGAGTTCGGTGTCTGTAATCTGTCCAGAGTGAACCCTCTCCCAACAAATCAACCCAACTCTAATAAACATATCATACAAATATAAACTTAACAAAGTCTATATTTCTTCTAGCGTCAAAATGTAATGAAGCAATGTATCAGTTATCTAGTGATTTTATTGATTAGTAAGAAAAAAGAGATTTCTTACGAATCCGGCAGCAGCCACTCTATACGACACCGCGCTGATGTCAAACTGCTCTGCACTCTGTCATTTCGATGTGCACACATGTACTTATGTATGTTCTTTAGGTGCTCCTGCACGCCGGTGATTTGTATAGAGTGGCTCCACAGTGTCGGCAGCGATTTCATTTCAATATCTGAAGTTGTCCAAATGAGGGTATTTATATTTCATGTCAGGGCAGGTGTCCGCATCACAATTGGAACATGTGTAATTCATCATTAACCACAGCAGAGCATAAGGTAGCAGCGTCTTCTAACATGAACCTATGACTGTGAACATGAATCCCATTAGCACGTGATAAAGAGGAAATGTGTGAAGGAATGTGGAGGAGCCGCAGCTGCTGCGCAAATCAATCCCGAGGAAAGAGACGGAGCTTATAGACGCTTTATTCATAATATAGTCCATATTTAAAGAATTACGTCCCTGCAGTGTTTTGGTGCTGGGGTGTATTTGTGTCTGAAGGGGGGGGTCAAGAGTACTTGATGTGTGTTTGGCTGATGAGTGTATTTATTTCCTCCTCAGCTGCAGACACAAAGGTCCATTTGAATGTCGTACCGAACTCTTGGCTGGCCCATGCATATTCATGGGAAACCCAGACCGGGGCGGCAGTTGCAGTGACACTGGGGGTTGGGGAGACGGGGGTGTCGGAGGTGCAGGGGGGGCGTGCTTGTCGAAGTGTGTCACGTTTCCAGACCAGCAAATTTTTTTGATTAAAGTCCCTTATCCGTTTTATCATGCATATCCCCGCTCTGATTAAAGTGATCGGAGTCTGACACTCACAATGTCAGAGTAGGGAACCCGGGAACACCTCCCTCCCTTCCCCTCTGTCTCCATGTCTCTTTATGCACCCCCCCCCCCTCCCTCCTAATGCATGCTTGGAATGTGTAAATCTTAGGCTGGAGATACTGAATGTGCTGATGTCCCACTGACATCTATAGGAGACACCAGTGCTGATACTACTGCATAGATATACACTTAATCCATATTGTTAACAATAATCATACTGTAAACAACACCAATGTATACATGAATGACTTAACCTGGCACATTGCAAAGCCGAATATCAGGAATTCATTAACTTAAAGATAAAACACGTAAGGCTCCTGCATTTAAGGACCTATTTGTAAGAAAAATAGCAGCGCTGGGATTGTCGGCCACTGTCCCAAAGCGTCAGTTTTTTCCTTTTTTCACCTTGTGGTTTATTCTATTCCATTTCATTAGTGGTTACCAGTTTATGCAATGCAAATGCATTACTGTGAATAGCCATTCAGCATAGGCCAGGACAGTTTTGACTTTTAAGAACAACATCGTTATCTTGAAAATAAGAAAATGCATTTTTGTGCATGTGCTCCGTTTGTCTGATGAAAATCTGTGCGCCACACAACAACACAAGTCTGCTTTCATTTGTTCACCCGCGGTCACACGCTGCTCTCCGTGATGGCGGGCTGAATTACAGCAGGAGTCTTTTAGAATGTCACCCCATGACGATAGGATGCGCGCGAGGTGCGCTGGGAGTGCGCGTCTCGCTAACGCGCACGCACACACTCTCGGTTACCGCACACACACGCTTGATGAAACAGCTGGTCCAGACACAGCCGAGACCATCCAGTCGGAAATAGTAATTAATGGCATTACAATATCACACAGTTTGGTGCCATTGAGAAACTGGATGACTTTAAAATGTGTAAATCCACAAACTTATCTGACCCAGCGATGGGTGGCTTCCACCCCCTCAGCTAAATAGATTAATTATCTGCAGGGCCTGGTGCTGTCATTAGGAGCCACATGGATATCAGATCAGCCCAGATACAGCTGGAGAGCATTCCTCCTGCTAATGATTGCGGCACTGCTGCTGCTTACGAATATATTTACCCAAAGATTCATGGCGCAAGATGGGACTCATATGCAAGAAGCTGATGTAGATAAAAAGGTTAGAAGAGCATTAGTCCTAGCAAGTCCTACATCACGCTGTACCTTAGGTTTATGTTATGTACTGGATTCACTGATTGTAAAGATGCTGATTCTCAAAACACACACTTAACTGCTTTTCAGTTAACTGTACATGATCCTGCCAATGTCAGTGTTGTGCTCAGAAAGCCTTCAGGTGCATAGAGGTATCTTAAAATGCTGCAGAGGCACAGAGTATGTTCTGATGCATTACATCCCAGGGACGGAGGAATCATCTGAGATTTTGACAGCCAATATGGAAAAAAAAAAAAAAGGACAGGAAAAATAGCGAGCAAAAGAAAAAATAGCGTCCAAAGTCTCAGAAAATGGAAGGAGCAAAGGATCTCAGGGGTAAGTATTAGTTGTCACCCCATGATCAAATAGTACAGGCCGGGAAGCGACCAGAGAGAGCCTGTGCTCGGGCAAAAAGAAATATAAAGTCCAGATTTAATTCTGATACGGAGAAATAGAATTTCAAAGCTGGATGTCTTATCGTTGGCATGTCCCTTTGCCGGACTGATTTCCCTAGCAAAAGCCTGTCAGCGCTATTATGTTGAACATGGAACCAATTTACTGCGCCGGTTAAACGGGGTTACCAGTGCTCTTGTACCCCCTAAATGTTTGAAGTTATCACACAGTGGGAAAAATAGCATTTTGAATGTTTTGGGAGGAGGGGGGCAGGGGACGTGGCAGGCCGGCTTGGACAGGAGTGGACTGTAATTGAAAAGTATCAATCAAAAACAAGGCAAGGGGCAGGGAGGGGAAGCTATTATGTTAACCCAGTCCGCCGGAGCACTGGAAGAGTCCAAATGCATTTCTTTTGTATCGGTAATGCTCCCCTGCTCTCCAAGCCTCTAAGCCCTGTGACCGGGGGCGTCGTATCTCCGGACGGACAGCGGCAGGGAGGGGAAGAAGGGGATTATCAAGTGGAGCATGTGGCCATTACAGGCCTGTTTCGTGATGCTATCTGCCCTCTGAGATAAGCAACCCCGGCTGGTCAGACGTTTCCAATTTCTATACATGAGAGATGAAGACCTTGTGCTTCTGCTTGCCTTCACCTTTTTTTTTTTTTCTTCCTTTTCTGTTATTGTTATATTTTTGCCTGGCATGTAACACTGCCCTCTCTGTATATTACAAGTGTCCTTTCATGTGCCTACAACAGGCTGGCTGACCCGCTCCTGCCAGTAAACAACTGAACACCACAGAATGGCTTTGATTCAGTGGTGGATTGAGATAAACCAAGGAGGAAGAACAAAAGGAAAGAAGAGAGGTCAGAGATAAACAATACATGCAAATGAGGAGCCTGTAAGACAAGAGGAAATAGCTTCAACTAAAGTTGTATAAAACATATCTTAAGTATTTCCACACCTCGGTCCTCCCAGCAGTGGAATCACTTCCTTTTCTTTTGTCTATCCACTTAAGCTGTCTGCTTCTATTATACAATATTCACACTTCACACCCTTTTTTTTTGTTTTCCTCTTTGAAAATTCTGAAATGCAAACTAGTTGGCAGGCATCATTGGTTGAATGTGTATTTCTATCGAGAGGACCAGAACAAATGCATTTCATTTTATTGAACCACCCTTGTGTTTTAGCCACGACTCAATCTGTTCTGTTTAGGCTAGAGACATGGAGAACACACATATTCAAATGGGCTAGACCTCAAAGGGTCACTGAACAATTTCCTCTGTTCATGGAAAAAGGATATTGCTCAGCCATCGGTATTCCCTTGTGGCGTCCCCCCTTTTTTTTTTCTCCAAGGGTCTTAGAATAAATTCCTGGATGCATTAACATATAAGAAAGTACAAATGACATAAAGTATAACCAGTGGTTTTCCACCAAATAGCCCTTAGTTAAGGACACCCTTAAGTTGAGGTCAAGCTCAGAGCCAGGGAAATTATGCATTCTCGCCTGGTCTGAAGCAAACTGTGGGTTCTCCATAAATTAAAATGAATTGTTTTACAAGTTTTATCCCCCAGAAATGGGACACCACTGAGATCCAGTGAGCCAATTTCTGTGGTGCTGTCATGGTGTGTGAAAAGTACGGGGCATACATTTCAATATCTTCTTGTCCACATTTACATTGGTGAAATGAGAAAACTAAAACTGTGCTGCAACTGTTGTCACTGATGTTTTGTTAAGATTTGATGGTCACACTGAATAAGATGGTCTCACATATGATCATCCAGGGCTGAAGAACATTGTTTCATCCTCCAAAGACCTTGACAGGTAAACCAGAAATAGCTCCTAAACCCACATTATCATATTATCCTTTTTTTTTTTTTTTTTTTTTTTAGTTCAGCACAGGTGGCTATGCCATTTTTAGACTGGACTAGTCTTGGATTATTGGTTTTATGCCAAGATAACACTATATATATACATACTATACATATATATATATATATATATATATATATATATATATATATATATATATATATATATATATATATATATACTATATATATATATATATATATATATATATATATATATATATATATATATATATATATATATTTGTAGCCAAGTGGACAGGGGTTACTGTGTTTCTTTGTACGTGCTGTGCCTAATGGGATGTGTAGTTTCACTTTCGGGCCAGCCTGGTGGGAGATCTCGCGAGAATGACGAAATCACATGAGACTTCATGCGCGCGAACAGCAGTCTCCTCAGCGCGGGCAATGGTGAAGTGTGTATTCCTTGTGTGTATGAAGAGACACGGATAAATCCGGTAACACAGAGAGAATACTTGTTGCAGTTAAAGAATTAGAGTGAGACCGAGCCGACAGACTGACGTTGGTGACCAGAAACTTCACGTTATTTGTTGTCGGTAAAGAGTGTGTTTATATTGTGTCCACTGCACCGGGAATAAAACTAGAGGACCATGGGTCAGCGTAAGTGGCCGCATATACGTTTCCAAAATGTTAATTAAGATAATTTCATGGTCAAACTTTTGTTTATGATATGCATGTTATCACCCATGTAGAGGGGGGATAGAGAGCTGTGTGTGTTACATCCAGGAGAGGGGTGAGGCTCTCAAGCTACAAGCTAGGAAAAGAGTAAGTGAGCACATGATTTTGTTTTGTGATTAAAGTGTATTATGAGTTGATTTAAGAGTACTACAAAAATATATGTTATAAAAGGGGTGTATAAATATTTACATATGAGTTCATTCATAATGTTTAGAGTTAATTCATGGTGCACATTAAGTTAATTCATGAAGTATATATGAGTTAAAAACTGATGTGTGCTGTAAAATGTGTTAAAATGAGAAGTGTGGCTGAGAAATGTATTAATGTATGTTTATTCTCTGTTTACATAGAAATACAGCCACTGCTGTTGTCTGTTTTGTACTGACAGTTATAAATTAAGTCAGAAGTCAGAACGGAAAAGAAACAGGATTTTATTTCTATTTTTATTATTTGATTGTTATAAACGTCTGTCTCAAAATTAGCAAATTAATGCTGTCCCTGTTTGAGGTCAGTCGGGGTATTAAAGATCCTCTAAAATATATTTCAGTGTGTCCGATCTTATCCTTTATGATCCTGCTACATATATATATATATATATATATATATATATATATATATATATATATATATATATATATATATATATATATATATAAAAAACAACATATGTTTTGTTTTTTTTTGTTTTTTTGGTTCACCGGGTTAGGGTTACATAGCGTTGTTAGTGATATAATCTCCATTATCAGTTTGCAGTGTGTGGCACACTGCCTTAATGTCAAATTTAAATAATTTAATAACAACATAAATGCAGCAATAACCTGTCTCACCAGTCAGTTGGTAACTAACTGTAAACAAATGAAGAGACGTCATAATGGGCACCTGCCATCCAGTGACTTTACTTTGTAGTTGCACTGTGCACTCCTTTTCTAAGTTAAGTCCACTTCTTTATGGTGCCAATGGAGATGTCCTGCCACATTTGTTGTGTTGTCTGTGGGCATGCGTGCTACACTCACATAGCAAGCGGACGGTGGTGCAGTAAAACACTGCAGGTCAGTGTGGCACTGTGGGAGAATCACTCCGTGGTCCGTGTGTGTGACGTGTTGGGAACCCTCACTAATCAATGCTGCTATATGTTCTTCTGCTTATGAGCATGCTGGACCAGTGATTGTTTGTCCACTATTACTGTGTGTTTTAAACTGAGGGACAAGACCAAACTGAACTGAAATGTGTGTTGTGTTCCCTCTGTAGTATTTATCCATGCTGAACAACATGCTCTGCTACTGACCCATTCTACTCTGGTTATGATCTCCAGTCATGTCTCTGTCGCAGAAGGTTAAACATGTAATTGTGTTTTAAACTGGTGCACAAAGCCAAACTGAGTGAATACACACAACACATTACTTTACATTCCACTGTAGCTCCAGTCACAGTCCAGTCAGGCATTGGTTTGGCCACTGTAATGTGACATCGGGCCAGGAGTTGACTTGCTCTCAATTACATCACGCACTGCTGCAGCCAAAACGGACTATCCTCTGAAAAAAATTAATAGGACATCCTGCATTTTTGCTACAACATGCTGTTTGTTTGTTTTGTTTTGTTTTTTTGTTTTTTTTCCTTGGTCGAGATTGTGAATTCATTTAGATCAAAAAGGGAATTACAATCAAGATTTTGAGATACAGTATATCTTGAGACTCCAACACCACCGTAGACAGACAGCCAGACAGACATAAACTAACAACTAAAATCTGCTTCTGGGATAGTTCCTGCTACAAAAGGTGTCTCCAGATACACATTTTGCACGATGACACGCAAACACACACACACTCTCTTAAAACAACACCAGCCACGCTGTCATGGCTGGTAAAAACTGCTGGAAACACAAAGCACAAAGTTGGACATGTTCCCAGGAATTAGGCAGGGACTACAGAAATGAATTATCACGGCAAACCAAACTTAAACAACAAAGGAAAACATCAGAATAGATTTTCTGCCCTCCAAAATAACCAACATGACTGTAACAGAAGCATTTCAAATGCTTGATTTCTGATCCTCTAACTTTATGTTTAAGATTTGGTTGTTAAGTGTAGGCAACTAGAAGTACTTGGTCAAGGTTTGAGAAAGGCCACCTTTGTGGATGAAACAGTGCAAGGGTCACATGGATGTGAGCTGCAGTGTCTGTGTTGCAGTTACAGACTTTGTATTGTACTTGTACTCTCCATTCAGCCTTTTTACTTTCTTGTTTGGGTGTTTTTTGCTGTACAAAAGCTGAATGAACTTTGAGTTTGTTTTACTCTGAAGTATTCTGAAAGCATTCTGGGCAATTTATCCGCCCCACAGTGTCTGAGTACAACACCACTGTCGTGAACACAAATAACGAGGTTTCTCAGATGTATTGTAACATTACTACAAACATTACTCTGCACATCTGTCTTGAAGAAAAGCATTTTTTGCCTTGCGACAGTAGAAGTTTGCACAAGGATTTCACTCACCTCAGAACAGTGACAGTGACGGACTTAAACCTCTGTCAAAATGGATGGCTTGACTTTACGACTTGACTTACATAATGTTGTATAAGTGGTGCGCTTAGCCCTGATCTTGTGAATGCAGACATTTTTTGGAGTTTAGCAACAAAAATCCCCTGTGCTCCTGTTACTGATGGTCAGTATGGGTGAACTGTTCAAAGATGCAATCGGATCGGGGGGGGGGGGTGGCTTGCTGGTGTGTACCAGATATCTAGCAGAAAAAAGCCAATAAAACGGTTATTGACTTAAAATTGTTTTGTGAACTGCTCTTTCAAAGTTCAGAAATAAAAATCAAGCTGCTAGCTAGATTAAATTGGGGACAGGTTTATGTGTAGCAAGACAGATAGCGTGCTAGATTTAATAGGGAGAGAATAGGTTAGTAGCTTTGTAAGATAGGCCAGTAGGTGCGATGGGGCAAAGGTTAGAGGAGGAGGGCCTGTGCGTTGGTAGAGATGGAGGTAGGAGCTCAGGTAGATAGCCTGATATATGTAAGCAGTAAGGAAGAGATGGAGGGAGGTAAAGTAGGTATGTAGATAGGCAGGGATGGAGAGGGGTGTCGGACGGGCAGGCGGGGGGTTTTTAATTCAGATTTCATGTGGGCTCACTCAGCAGTCACTGGAGTCTAAAGTGACTCTGGGGAGTCTCACAGTTCTATATGCAAATAGAGCAACGCACCTGGCCAGTGGAGCAGGCCTGCTGAGAGGTTACTTATGCAAATCTGATTGAGTGAGAGCATATTGCCAGAGCACGAGCAGGCAAGCAGGCATGTGTGCATGAGCATACAGAGGCACACACACACACACACACACACCGGCAGTTTTATTTCACAGGGGTTCTGGTATGCCGTGTTTCCCCCAGAATGGAGGTGGCAGACAGAAAGGGAGAGAATAAAGAAGAGATGGAGAGGGAAAGACAGACAGGGAGGGTGGAAGTGAATATGGAGGGAGTGAAGGAGAATGACAAGACAGATAAAGACTTAAAGCGGGAAGGAGGAGGACGTTGGAGGGAGACAGAGAGAAAATGTCAGAGGGGGTGGAGAGGGAGAAAGAGTGAGACAGGGCACGGGGAAAGAAGCATAATTCTTCTGGACATAATAGCGTCTCTCACTTCCCTCATCATGTCCTGCTAGCTGTAACAGCACGCCGAAGGCACAGGAGGCGGAAGCGACACGTGGGCATAGGGTAATTTCCTAAGCCCCCACCTCCTCCAGAGGCTGGCATTAACCTGCTGATTAAGTGGTAGAGCTTGGCTGGAGCTCAATCTTAGCCTGATGCATGGGCCCATGATGTAGACAAATGACTAGAAATCACATTGGCATGAACAGGGCTCTCAGTCAGGCTGCCCCCCGGCTCAGGCCTCGGGCACAACACATTAATAAAGAGAGATTTAGTCTGGTGATGATTATTGATAACACTGTGCATAATGTAAAATGCCAGCATGGATGAGAGAGGAACTTTGTAATGCGATACAGAATTGTTTATAATGGGGGTTTCTCTGGAGCACGGCCTTTTTACAGCGGCGAAAGGCAGGTATTACAAGTTAAGAATGATAAAATATTAAATAATGTCATACTAAGTTCATATTCCATTCAGAACTGTGACACAGAACTACATCTCAGAACTCTGAACATAGTCAGTCATTCATCAGTTGATTTATTCACTGATCAGTAAAAACATCTTAAATGTGTTTTCCTTGTGAAATATCCAGCAACTACAATATATGTATGATTAGAGGAAATTCTGGTTCATGAAAAAATAAACATTTGGCAGCTACAACACTGGGCTGAGTTTGAGGAACGTGAGTCACAAAACAGGTTTTTCTTCTGGTTCCGGAATGTTTGAGCGTCACTGTGTGGACTGATGTATGTGCAGAGTTTCACACAAGGCTGTTTTCACATGCATTCATCAAAGGGCACATTTTCTCTGAGATCATCTGGTTTTAAGAAGCGAGCGAGCGTACAAGTAGTCTGAAACTTGAAGCCTCCAGCGCACAGACACTGAGAACAGACTCAAACAGTGATGGAGGAGACATCTTGTGTCCCGCACTTAAACTTGAGAAATGAAATATATTTGCACGTTCATACATTTTTTTTTTTTTTTTTTAATCAGGGAGAAGTGGATGTAATTTCAGGGATTTTAATGAGGTTGTTACACTTTTTTCTGCAAAAATCAGGTAAGACATAAATATTTTTTTATGTATGTCTGAATACATGTGTGGAGGGGGGGTCATTAAAGTTAAGGACAGATTGTGATTTCACACCTTGATTCAAGCAGACACATCTCAATGACGTCGCATGTGGGACACGATTTTGTTCCGACCTCTATGTGGCTTCATAATCCACTGGGAGCGTTTCAGAGCGCCGTGCCTGTCTGATATTTGTTGACTCACTTAGTTTGTGTTTATTCCGTAATATTTTTCCCTGTGTTTCTCTACCATGACAAGTTAAGTAGGCTAGGAGTAGGCCACATACTTAAATGGCTTATTTTGTGTCTGTTTTAAGTATTATCTTTGGTGTGCTGTAGATCCTGAGACTGCACAGGGTGTTTTATTTTGAAAATTGACCAGATGCTCTGTGCCGTCTGACTTCCTGCCTGGCTTGATCTAATATGTGTTGTTTGACACAGTTGCTGTCCATTTGCCTCAAAAAATGGGATCGGTGCATATTCTCTGTGGAGCAGGGCGGAGAGCTGCTTCTGCAATGCTTCTCAGCATTGTCTAAAACGTCTACTACAAACAGCTTCAGCTGTTGAATTGAGGCTGGAAGTAAGCGGCTACAGCCAGACTCGCTGCTCTGTCTGATTAATGGGCTAAATAAGACTACTAATATCAGCATGCTAAGATGCTCACAGTGACAGTGCTAACTAGCTGATGTTGAGCAAGCATCTTTTTGTGGTATGATGTTCCATAAAACAAAAAGCATTTACATATTGGCAACTACCAGTCAGCATGTATGCCAATCCTTAAACATCTGTGACAGGTTAATTTCAGCTGGTCAGGCTCCGAGGCAAACCTGTCAGTGGGAAGCTACAGTACAGTACGTCCAGAGAGGGCAGAATATTTACTCTAACTGCCCTGTCATCAATAGCTTTATTACCCATAAACATTATCAGAATCTGAATGAGAATCAGAATTTAGTTTAATGCCAAGTAGGTTTTCCCATACAAACAATCTGCCTTGGCAGCATTATAATAAACACAGTATGAGAATATGCAGGGAAAGGTAAACGCAAGCGCTACGTACCGATGAACTGTGAGTCACATACAGAAATATACCTGACTTTTCTGTTTGCTGTAAGGATCTAGAACATCTTCACAGATTGGACATGGATGGTTTATGTGCTTACACAGTGCAGTGCAAAATAGTATAAAAAGTTACTGTACAATCTGCATCAAATCATAAATCTGCTGGCAAATCTATCAAACACATTGAGACAAAAGTTTTAGTGAATGTATGTGAAAATGATGGTGAAATGTTATTGACAGATTGCTTTTAAGTTGGCACAATATGATGTTTGTGATAATATATGTTTTTGTGATAAATACGTAACCTTTGTACTCCACAATATACATCACATGCATTTCTAAATTGTATTGTTACAGAAGAGATACAGAATCCAGTTCACGGCAACTACATCTTGAGAAATTCCACCTTAAAGACATCACAGTGAGTGGAAGCCTAATGATGAAAAAATGATTTTTTTTGCTTTATAGTAACTAAATGAAAAAAAAAAAAATCTATAACCAAGTAGAATAACAGACCATTTTTTAACTCATTCCCATGGTTGTTGGTTTGCTTCCCCCCTCCGACTCGTCCCCCCAGGTTCTAACAAAATCAAAAATGCCGTCAAAGCCTCAACAACACGGCACATCAGCACAGTTCCAGAATATTTCACAATTTCAGTGGCAGCTAAATGAATCAGAAAGGAGCAGTGTAGGGCCGGCTGAAACGCCTCCCTTAATTGTCACACAGTGTTTCACTTTCAGTTTTGCTTGAGTTCATTTTTTCCACCGCATGCGTCATCACCCCGAGCATCAGTCACTCCATCTGACAGCCATTGTGTTTAATTAGTTGTACCAAATGTTTGAGGACATACCTGTCCTCAGTCTGTGTGCTAACATGTCAATTTGCTCTTTAGCATGTCTCACGGAGTGATGAATTGGCTCTGACAAATTAATTTGATAAATCATAATTACTGTATACCCAAGTTGGATGGGAGGGGTTTGCTTGGAGAGGACTGATTCTATTTGTGTAAACATGTAATGTCTCCTAGAAAAAAAAAAGCAGCGTTAATGTTTAAACCCTCTCCAAATAGGCAGCATGAGGATGCTCTAATCTAGTGTACACGGAGAGCTGTATGTCATCAGCAAATACGTTGATTTTTTGGGGGGTCGGAAATGAGTTACGAACGTATGCAATAGCACTTCAGCTCAGATCTCCCTCTGCAGTGGATTTGTTTTTGTGTCTTAAGTGAGGGGTGAAAAAGCAGCCAGTGAATCCAGTGGAGGGAAAAATAAAGTAGTGTCTAGCTAATAATAACATAGCCCTTTTCTCGTTAGTAAATGCCTCTTGCTCCGGTAATGGGCCAATTAAGGGAAATCAACCCTGGTCCTCTTTAGGCATGTCATAAATTGATTATCTCACCATGAGCAAACTGTGCTCCCAGATCACAGATAATAGAGATGGTGTTTGTGCACATGCGGTGAGTCTACCCTGGCCCAAACTGGGCTCGTAAGCGACTGTTTTCACACTTGTTTAGGCTTTTGGTGTGTTCATGCAAAAGGCTGGATGGGAGGGAATGGAAGCAAGGAGGGGGGTCCGGCTGAGAAAGAGGAACATCATGGATTGGTGATTTGCTTGGTTTATCCGCCTCTGTAAGGCTTTTTTACAGTCTGCACAATTAAACCATCCTTATCTTGCTGCTGTCCTTATTTTGTGTCATTCTATGCATTTAGCTCATTCTTCTTCCACCATGCCTGAAGATTTTATTCAATGATTTTCTACAGGGTAACACTTCATTTAACAGGTCCACAAACGTTATGTTAAGCAGGTGGTAATTGCCAAGCAATGTTTTTTTTGTTTTGTTTTGTTTTTTTTATTTTGCTATTCTTTGAAAATTACCTCTCAATCACTTTTTTTTTTTTACCCATTTACATTGTCACCTATTTCAATCAACTTAACTACATATTGTGGCCTAATAGTGTCTCCACTCAAGTTAAATGTCACAATTTATATTTTGAGAAAACAATACATAAATAAATGAATTAAATCTGAATGTCTATATAAAATAACTGTGTGTGCCTGTGTGTGTGACAGAAAAACGGAGGAGAGTCTGATAGTCTGATAGTTGTTGATTGTTGAATTGGTGAACATGTATATGGTTAAAACATATATTTTAACTTACTGCTGAGTGGAAGAAAAACATAGTTTGAAATGAAAATGGCTGTTAAAATGAGGTTAAGCAGAAACTAGTTGGAAATTTAGATTTATGAAGTACTTGTTGGAGCATATGTATATATTGGGGTAGTTTTGTGTAAATTGTGCTAAAAACCTTGCAAGAGACTTGATGCACTGTAACGCCATTGTTTTCCTGATGTAGTTATCTACTCTGACCTCAAAACATTGTATAGAATTGTGTGTTGAGGACCATTTAAAAAGTATGAAATGGTTCAGAACCCTTATGTTCCCTGCACTTTTTAAGACAAAGTGACACAAATGCATCAAAACTATGTCTCACACACAGTTGGACGCAGCTGAGTGAAATGTTGTATTGCATTAGCAGTGACCCACTGAAGGAAGATTTCCACTGTACAGTGTTTGGTAGCATTTTGTCCCAGGCCATTTTTTGTTGGTGTTGATGATTTCAATAAAATGTGTCATATCATGCTCACAGTACATGTTTTATTACCTGTCACATCAGAAAGTGAAGGGGACAGCTGTGGAGTTTCAAGTGACAAGGCTGCCGAGCCAGTGACCACAGTTCAAGTCTGCATTTGTAAGTGTGAACCTACTGGATATTGAAGGAAACCATGTGACAATTTTCAATCGCATTCGTCGCAACAAAACTGGGTATTCTTAAGGAGGATCAGAACATCCCCAGCCATATTTGTGGTGACCAAAACAAGTAGTTTAAACCAAACCATGATGTTTTCCTGAACCTAACCAATGGGTTTTGTGCCTAAACCTAACCAGAGCAGAAGCACAGAGTTGTGAGAACAGAAATATGAAAATCTAACCCAAAGAAAGTTAAAGTTGCAACATAAAGAAAATGTATCTGTGGGTTTTGCAGAAACTTACTTTGCCAACATTTATCCTGGCGATCGGGTTGTTCAGTCTGACACTGCACCTGACGAGATGCCCTCTTCCTTACCTCCCATTCCCACGAAAGGTTCCTCCTCCCCTCCCCCCAAACCTCTCAGCCTCTTCGCCAGCTGAACAACAACAGGGTCCCTGCCTTGGTGACTGACAGCCTCCCTAATTGTATCCACTCACTCATGACAATTTGATTAAAATATTAAGCCAAAGTCTCACCCCATGTTTGTTCCTCCCCTCCAAATCTAATTTTGATTTAAAAAAGAGAAATTACCTCCATGAGCATGACTGAGGATGCCATTAACTTCTACTTAATCTTTATTACTGCTGCGATTTTAACATATGTATGGCTTTCCTTTCACTCCTTTTGGTTTTTTTTCCCATGCTGTCCACATTTTCATCTCTGCTGTCCTGTTGGGTGTTTAAGACTGGAATACAGAAGCAGTGCAACTTTGCTGGACAAAGGTTTGAGACCCATAACCTAAAAGATGGAAACTGAGTTAAGAAAAGGCAAGGTTTGTGATGAATGCCCACCAAACAGGGTCTGTCAATATTACAGATAACAACTCTGTCCTTATTTGAGATAGAAAGGTTACAGTTAGGTGTCCGACGGGTTTACAGCATCCCCGGTTCAAGTCCGGCCAAGATGTCCAGCAATTTTTTGTCAACTCTGTGCTGTGATTACAGCTGCGTGGACCTGTATTACCAAAGAACCACGGCTCTGAAGACTAATACACTGCAACTTAAAAACATATTCTCAAAAATAGACAAAAAAATCAAAAGTGATAATTATTAAACCAAATATAGAAATGTGTTATGAAAACAGAAATCTGCACCTGCAAACTGAGCAGCTGCTGTGAAAAAGGTAAGATTAAAAAACCTAACTTTTAGTAGCTGAAATCAAAAAATGAAGCCTTTGGAAGAATTTTGAGAGTTGAGAGAGGGAAGACTACAAAAACATCTTGTTTTGAAGTTTTATTACATTTCAGTCCTGGTCGCAATGTTTAACAACGTACAAGAGACGTACAAGAAGGCAAACTTCAAACAGTTTTCAGTAAAATATAATTAATCTCTTAATGTCACAGTTTTGGCCATTGTGTCATTGTAAATGTAACATAATTACACATGTTTGTTTCATGTTTCATGAAGGAAAGTTTTGTTTTTTCTGCTCACCTTCACGCAGGAAATACAGAAACCACGGATTTGCGTCTGACAAAATGTATGGCTATGGCAACTTCTCCCAACAGCACTTCATCGGTTTAGTCTCCCCGGTGGCTCCCATGAATATGTGGCAAGTTCACCCCTTGTGCTGTTTTGCTGACACATTTCCTGGGTGTCCTCGCCCCCAGCCAGCACACACAGAGAAACATGCACACATACAGAATCACCACTCCTATGTATATCCACATACGTACAAGCATGCATGAATACGCACACAGAAGCCCGTACATACATATCATTCTTACCTTGAGTTGCCCCCTCCCATGCTCACCCTTGCTTTGAAAGGAAAATAAATCTGGTGTAATATGATAGTTGAAAGCGGGGGAGGGTGGGGGCGGGGTGGGGGGGGGGGCAGCTCAAACATTCACTGAAAAAAAAAAAAAAAATTGCTGTGTATCATTCACCTGATTTGAATTGTAGCTCCCCATTTTTTGAACCCCTGCCAATTCATTTTGTACATTAAAAATTGGTCAGGGTTGATAAGATTCCATTTTCACGGTTGGCAATGCAGAACTGGCGAAAGAATACAATTACAGACCCCAGAGTAAACTCTCCGAATGTCAACTTGATGTAAATGATCAGAAGGCAGGGCGTCACAAAAGAACAGGCTTCAACTTCAACAGACCCCAACACCCCCCACCTATCTAGCTCTCTCTCTTTGTATGTGTCTCTCTCTCTCTACCTCTTGCTCTCTGTCTACACTCGACAGCTTTTCACCTTGGCAGTGGCAGGCAGACAGAGCTGCTGAAGTGCCAGAGCTGTAGGTTCAGTTTGTCCGGGTGGAGCACAGAGGGAAAGTTTGTTGTCACACTGATGGCTTGATGGCAGACTGACGTTCCTACAGAGGGAGCGTTTGAATGGATTTTGGCCTCTGATAAACAGCTAATAATAATGTGCTTTATTGCTTGAAATGTGTGCGATAGGGAGACTGGACACTCAAGCGAGCCTGCGTTACTGGGTCAATATGTCCGAATTTGTGAGATGTCATAGATAAAGATTCATGTGAATGTGATCAAGTCCTCTTCTTAAAACCAAAAGCACGACATCCTTATTTCTTACACCACAACGTTTTTCTCTCATTTTCAAACTTGTTCACCTCAGCCCCAGTCGACATGACTCAAGTGATCACTTGAGGAGAATTCACATACCTCCCTCCTGTTTTCATACAGATGTGGCCTCTTAAAACATCCTGTTCCTCCGTGATGGGGCCCTTATCGGACCATGATGGGTCCTCGCTTGGACCTGGAGGAGTCCGTGATTGGAATGCGATAGCAGTATATACTGCTGGGTGGCTTAACCTATAATAATATAACCTAGCTACAAATTCAGATTATTGATATGAAATATAAATAAAGTAAACTAACTTAAGCTTTGAAATGAATGTACAGTATATTTAAGAAAATGTTTTTCATGCAGGACCAAATAACTTTGAGATGTGATAGAGCAATACTAGTATCGTAAAATCAACATTTGACACAACAAAAAGAAAAACTTCCTGAGATTATTTTTATTTATTTTTTTTTTTAAATGATGGTTCAGGTAAATCTCAGCTAAATCCAGTGAAAAACACGACGGTGCTTAGAATACACATACAAAGAAATAACAAAAATTACTGGATGTGGCTCAGAGGGACAACCTTCTAACAATATGGAGTACAGCTATTGGATTTTCCAAGGATTTATTAGATTTAAAAAAAAAACTTTTTTTTTTTTTTTCATCAATAAAATCCATTGCATGTTCTGACATGAACAAAAGTTCTGAATTCTGGGTGTGTTGGGTTGGAATGACCATGATATCAGTCATTTAGGAAATTTGATAGAGCGTTCAATACTCACAGGAAGTGGTGGTTACCACTGGGTTAATTGCTGAAAAGGCAGGAATAACAGTGAATATTTACATGTTGGAAAAGCATCCTATCCTGGCATTCTGCTTGGTTCAGATATCACCTCCTCTGACTATGAGCTGTCATCTGACCTGAGGCCCTGATCCCTGCCCCCACAGTGTCACCCAGTGGCACCCAGATTCTGAGCCAGCCCTCTGTGGTGGCAGCAGGATGCTTTGACACCTCAAAATTAGAGGTTCGTGTCCCGACCATCCGATCTCACATTACCAGTCGCCAACGTGCCCACCACTCTCCCTTCCTTTCCTTAATGACCCTTTCTCACCCTTTCTCTCCATCCTCTCCTCCATGATTATTCAGAGGTTAGCACATTAGTCAAGCTGGCTGTGATGGACAGCGTTATGCATAAATTGTTTGCAATAGCTGAACTTTGACACTCTGCAAATAGGTGGAGAACATGCACAAGCCATGACGTCTAATCCAAGAACAAGACTGGTGTTCACAGAGGTCAGGGGTCAAAGAGACTGCTTGCATCAACACCAGTTTGCCTAATAGGCGTGACAATATGTCTGCTTGTATACAGCAGAAAAGGCAGCGGTTCTACTCCAGTGCATCTGATCCAACAATATGTTTCAGTTTAATCTATGACATTTACGTGGGCTTTGAGAGCACGGAGCATGCTGGCAGCAGCAGGGAAGATACGTCAGTCGCTCAGCAGAGAGCGAGTTTGTGCTTTGAATGGAAACTGCTATCTTCAGACAGAACAAATAAAAGTAAGATGATAGCAAAACCGATCAAATGATGGAAAAAAAAAGGTTTCATGTAAAACGGAGCTGTAACTTTGGCTATACATTCTCCTTCTTACACAAAGACTTCTGCGGCAACGTCCTCGGAAAATGTGTTTAAAAGTACAGTTTTATTCATTTGTTATCATAACATTAAGAAAAGTTAAAAAAAAAAAAAAAAATCACATACACACACATCCAAACAAAAAAACAATATGCTTATGTCAATGTGCTATCATGCCCTCAGTGATAATGCTAGCATGATTTAGCAGCAGTTTTGCAGATATAATGCTCCCCTCTTCGGTAATCACGTGTGCTGGTTTGCATTAAACACAAAGTACATCTGAAGCTGATGGGAACGTCATGAGTTTTTCAGGTAGAGACATTATAGTATCATATTATTTAGCAGTAACAACGCAATGTAATTCATTGGTAATATGATTTCAGCAATATTACTTTGAATGTGTGAAAGTCAACAGCATCAAAATCTGTCATATATCCCATTCTAAATATCTCTGAATGTAAGGGAGACATACTTTTTTTGCTCAGAAGGATCCCATTGAACCAACGTGGGCTCTGCATATCCCTCTCAGCTGCTCTGTAATCCACCCTTAAACTGCAGTGACTCTCTGCTCTAGGAATCCATGATCATACATTCAACACTGAAAGTCTCCTGTGATCATCACTCCCATGTTGCAAACAGCTATTGTTGTTGTTGGCCATCCTCTGGCCATCCCATGTCAGTCTGTACACCAAAGCAGAGGCTGTGTTCCTGAATCAGAGGCCTTGTTAGACCATCCACAAGTTTCCTGGAACGGTTACTGGGTGAACCATTATCGATGATATTTCAGTGCTAGAGGAAATAGTGTTTGGTCGCACATTATTTTAGAGTACAATAATAAGGAGTTTCAAGCCATATTTTTGTCAAATTAGGCACAAACTATGAATAATAAAGTCTTCATTAGATCGTCAACAAGATAGTTATACCCTACATATTCTAATAAAATGTAATTGTCATTGTATAGAATAAATAATATGGTCCTCATTAGACAGCAAACAAAGACAGATATAAGAGAAGTATAATCTAAGCTGTTTGCAGGTTGCACGATGACTGCGGGTCCAGGCTAATATCTGGGTTGGTGTCAGTCTCCATCATCTCAAGTGCAGGTTGACCCGTGACGACGTGGTCATTTTTTTGGAGCTAAATCCACGAGGAGAGGAGAAATGAATGATATCCACACTGTTCCATTTGTTGTTATCTTGAGGTGTGTCTGTTTTATTCCACCCCGACACTAACAGGTGGGAAAACATTTTTTCTAGTTTTTATTCCTTTGACAAAAAGTATGGCTTATTACGTGTTGTTACTGTACTCTAATGTAAAGTGCGACCCTAGTATCTAAATGACTGACACACTGACAGTACTGTTAAGGCTTTAGAAGCGTTAGCTATGTGTGCTAAGTAATAATAGTTATAGTGTTTGTATAATTCACTAACCTAGATCTTCATTAATAAATTATACACCGTACCAAACACTTTTAAAGCGAGGATTAGCCTCCTGTTACCATGGAAAGTGTCGGGTCTGTTTGGCAGTTGCAGGGAGCGCCAGAAGTCGCGGCTGTAATTTGCACATAATTTGCACATGGGGCTACGAATAAGGCTGATGAAATACTGCCCACCACTGGATTTGTCATGAACCGCTATAAACTTGAGCGCCTGAGCTTTGACCACCCGCTATGAGACAACATCACCCCGCTCTATTTAAAGACGTGTAAAATTGTGTGTGAGAGTCGTTAAGTCGCGCTCACATTCACATGCATTCAGGCAACAAGAAAAGCACAAGCGTGTTCGCACACATGTTAAAGGTTAATCCGTTTTGGGTTTTTTTTTTTATACTGGTGGATAAGTGTCAGATTGTGTGTTAGTGTGCGTGTGTGAGTCCAAATGGCTTCAGGACTGTAATTTTAAGTGTGTCACCCAGCATGCGTCATGGGGCCCAAGATCATCAATATTCATTTCCTAATGACAGCAGCAGTCAGCGTTGTGTAACGCTTAGCACTTAACAAACGCTGCGCGCACCACTTAAACATATGTCAGCGTACTGTGGAGATGTTTTCATCAAGGACAAGAGGATCTGTGCTCATCCTCCGACATACAAACATGCCATAACACAGGGCAGGAGGGAAGGGCACACACACACACACACACACACACACACACACACACACACACACACATATGTATGTATGAAGATACACACAACTTCTGGGCAGACCCAGGGCATCATGGGGAAGAGTAGAGGAAGAACCAGGAGAGGAGGGGAGCAGAGAGTTGAGATAAGAGAAGAGAGGAAGAGGACAGGAGAGGAGTAAACACAGGCAGGAGGGAAGAAACAGCAGAGAGGAGGACGGGGAGATAAAAAGGAAAAGAGAGGAAATAGAGGAGGGAGGAAAAGACGAAAGAAGAGAGGCAAAGAAATGAGAGGAGAGACAAGGAAAGGGAAGGACCGAAGAGAGGAAGGAGGGGACGGAGAGAGGAGGAATGGAGAGACAAGAGGGATCAAGGAGGGAAGAGAAGGAAAAGAGGGGGAAGAGGGCTATTGAGGAGAGAGAGAGAGAGAGAGAGAGAGAGGAGAGAGGTTGTGGGCAGCGAGCCAGGGCACAGAGTCAGTCAGAGCAGAGGGCTTGGACAGGATGCCATGCTGGCCGATGGCTGCTGATCTTCTCTCCCTCGCCCACCAGGCAGCCTTTGACACCAATGAAACGTGGCTTCTCTGTCCCTAATGACCACATGGCTGAAGGTGGTGATGAGAGGGAGAAAGTTTGTGGTGGTGGTGGTTGGGGGAGGGGGTAATGGGGCCGTAGAGGAAGGATCAGTGAGACAGAGAGGAAGCGGATGGGAAGGGGTTTACTTCATTATGCATCAAATTAAAAAAATTCATAATTTATCATTACACCCAGCCTGAAATGCCACCCAACTGAGCCTCACCCCCGCAAAAAAACATCACACCAAGCGAGAAGAGGGGAGGGAAAAAAAAAAAAGGAAAAATAAAAAAAATCTGTCAGAGCCCCAGCAGCAGCCGATGGGCAAAATTAATATGCAAATATATTCGAGAAATTAAAAAGCAGAATTACACAGGCAAATGAGGTAGCTACACTTGAATTGTTAGGATTATGAATAATTACTGTGAATTTCCTGCTCCTAATATAACTTGTTTTTTGATAAACAAAGACTTAATTATCGAGTTGCGCTGGAGAATTTCCGCGGCACTCATTAATCTTGCAGAAAAAACAAGTCCCCAGTGGCCATCGGTAATGAAGAGCGCGTGCCCTGAATCGGCGTGAGGATCAGAGCCATGGTGCGCCGGGCAAGCCACCACCAGACGCCGCCCTGCTACTGTCCCTCGCCATACCCAGGAGGGTCATAACTTCTTCCGCTAACTATCAAAGGGACTTATTTATGCTGGCAACCCAGCCATAAGTCCAATTTTATGAGGCCTGGGGCTGGGGAGGGAGGGGTGGTGGGTGATGCAGAGAGGGTGAGGGAGGTAGGGGATAGGAGGGGGTATCTGTTGATGCGCTTTGGAAATGCCACTTTTGTCGTTGCAGCCTCTCCACCCCATCCCCCCCACCCACCCGCCTCCCTCCCTCCCTCCTTCTCCCTTCCTCTCACTGTTTGCTCTCCTCTGATACAGACATGGAGCCTAGGGTGTTTCAGCAGAGTTCTGCCCTCTACAGGGGGCAGAAGGGCACTCAGGGGCTGTCCAGTGTGTGTGTGTGTGTGTGTGTGTGTGTGTGTGCGTGTGTGTGTGTGTGTGTTTATCCTATCCGTTTAAAGGCAGTTTGAGTCATAGACCCTTATAAAGAGATCATGTTGGCTGGTGTTACATTTTCAAAGGAACCAGTTATGTCTGAGCAGGAGATTGTGTTACTATTTTATGAGCTAATCTTTGGTGATGATGTGTTTGTGTGTGAGGCTTTGCATTGGAAGTAACCACTAACTGTCGCTGTGAAAGAATTGTGAGTTAAAAGTACACATTTCAAAACTGCTCAAGTATGAGAACGCAACAAAGGAAGTCTTAAACCAAAATGTGTGTGTAAATGCAGTTTCTCAGATGACTCCATACACGCGTCCTGGAGATCTGTTTGTTTCATTTTGTTTTCAGTAGATCATATACCTCATCAGAATATAGAAGGTGTGAAAATGAAGATGCTGAGATGTTAGTCCACGCTTTTGTTAAAAGGCAGTTTTTTTTTTTTCTCATCACTGTCGCCAAGTGCTTGCTCATTGGAGACATGTTGGGTCCCTGAAACTGAAATAATCAAGAGGTATGGTTTAGACCTGCTCTATTTGGAAAGTGTCATGAGATGACTTTTGTTCTTAATTGGATCCATACAAATAAAGATTGATTGATTGATTGATTCAAACTTGTTTCAAAAAGACTTCAGTAATATTTTTGAGACACATCAGTTTTTCCAGAGATGACAACATAAGTTGCTAAGGACTGAGGCATCCTGCTTCCTGTTCTTCTCTGTTGCCCGTGTGCAGTACCGAGCAGGTTTTTTACAGGGATCCCTTAACAGTGGTTCCTTTTAATATGTTTGACTTCAATCTTTCTGCCAAACTCAGCACCAACTAAACACTGTTTCAAAGTTCCCTGAAAAGAGACTGATGGAAAAGTATTAACAAGTCAGCATCGTTGAATGACCATAAAAAAACGTATTAACATTAAAGACAAGAGCCAGAAGTTTGCAGGTGCTGAAAGTTCTGACAGAAGGTACTGAACTAACTGGGTCAAACCTTCATTGTTGAGAATATGATCACTTTGGGTGGACAGGACATTGTTTGCACTGTGGAGCTGTAACAGTCCAGTAGGACGGGATGATGCAGCTCATATACTAGATGCCAACCGCCATGATATACAGATGTATCTCTGTGGCGCTATTCAAAGCCAAGGACACTGACAGCACTGACGATAAGACATTAAGGGATTGTGAAAAGAAAACCAAAAGGAGCAAACAGATGAGATTAAAAAGAACTACCATTTAGAAGACTATGAAAACAATAATAAATAGTTATAAATCAAAAAGAAGTTATGTATCAGATTTAGTGTAAAAGACTACAATATGTTATACAGTGTAATGATTTCTGTTTTTAAATCCATTTTCTAATAGTCAATCATTTGTTAGTGATGTTGAATATACAGAAAAAAACTATGCTGAGAGTCAGTCAGTTGGTAAGATACTTTGGTAGGCATGTCTATCAGGTCTAGATCTACGAAAAAAGTTGGACAGTTTACCATTTGTGCAGCTTTTTTGCCAATTCACAGGGGCTCCAGCCTACTTTACCATACTCAGAATTAACTTCAAATTGGGTCAGCGAAATCCAAAGATGTTTGCTATGCTAATTTGGAAAGTTTTGGGGGTTTTGTTAAATGGTGTCTCTGTGCCATGGCATCAAGTTTCCAGGTTTGCCATGAAAAAGGAAGTTGTTGTCACTTTAATGGACATTGTCTAATAAAACCCAAACTTCACATAGATGACAAGACTCCTGGCGTGAAGTCATCTACATGTGTATTGTGATAAATAGGTTCTAATCTGTACCTCTTGTTTCTGCAGGTAGCTGCACCTGTGGTGCCCGGTGTGTTCCTAGGTTACCACCCTGTCTGTTCGTCTCCACAGGCACGCATCACATTTTATCCAAAATTGTTTCATGAGCTTTTCCATATGCTCTGCACCTTACAACATCCACACCCACAGCCTTCACTCGTTCACATCACTCACCAATTACATGTATTTATTTCGTTTGAGTTGTGGACACTTGAGCCAGATAAGTTAATCAGTTAAATACTGACAGCAGAACACATTTGTGAAAAATGTGTAGCTGAACTTAGAATTTGAAAACTTGTGATTGCAGATATTATCCTCTGACTACCTCACCATGCCTTTACAGAACAAAGACACAGCATTGTGTGTGTGTGTGTGTGTGTGTGTGTGTGTGTGTGTGTGTGCGTGCGTGTGTGTGTGTGTGTGTGTTTGTGTGAGAAACACCAGCTGTTTCTCGAACCCTGACCCTGAAATCGATTATACGAGAGTTGCAAAGCTCAAATAAAAACAGTGCATTATAAGCTGTTGACTCTGGCTCAATAAGAACCACACAATGTAAACCATGAAGTGTCTGCACTCTACACAGCAAGTAAACCAGACTTTTATTACATCACACCACAGCAAGGGCCTGCAATATTTAACTCATTTATAGAGTTAGGAGCTGTACGGGTGAGGCCGATGCAGTGCATCTAGTCAATATTTCATGTTGAGAGCAATTTAATATATTACATTCTCTCTGTGTGCTCTTTGAGCCAGTGCAGTCATCGGCCTCCTCTCTGATTTTCTTTGAAACATATTTGTGTGGAATATATTTGCTCTGTAAACTCCCATCATGTACCAGAGCTGCCAACTGCTCCCTGCTGGTTTGTATCCACACAACTCAGCCATCCATCAATAACGGACAGAGCAGCAGAGACACACACTACACATGGCCTAAAAATCATAACATATGATTAGACCTCAGCTGTGAGAGGGTACTCCAACAAATTAGTATTGTACTAAAGTTTAACAAAGAATAGTCAAGAACAGATTTTTTAAAGCTCACAATCCTTAATCCTGAATTTCCCATAATGCAACCTGATAGCATCTTAAATCCTTATAAACCTTCATGCTTTTTTAATTTCCATGCTCAAGTTTGTAGCATCATCAATATGTGATATAAATAAATCAATACAATAGTAATAATCATAGTTGTTTCAGAAAAAAAGGGCAAATTCATAATTTTAAGGCTGAACAACACTCAACACAATATATAAACTGAAGTAGTGAGTCATTGTATATGTTATTTTTTAGTGACACACTACATGATTTATAACCAATGTTATTTATGTAGAGTCAGTTCAGCAGCATAGGATCTACATCAAGACAAAGTTTTCAGCTGTTCATCTGTTTGGTTTATGAACAGACATCTGAAAATCTAATGACTTTCCCAGCAGCCTCAGCTGTACTTTGTGTGGAGAATTAATTTGCATGTAAACACCTGAGATGCTGAACATACACATGAACTGCAGAGGTTAATCAATTATCTCATTGATACATTTATGTCAATTGAATAATTAATTAATTGACAAATTGTTTCATCGCTAGTTGAGATTCATGGTCGACCTGAACTCAATGTAGAACAAGTCCACAGTGTGTGTGTGTGTGTGTGTGTGTGTGTGTGTGTGTGCGTGCGTGCGTGCGTGCGTGTGTGCGTGCGTGCGTGTGTGTGTGTGTGTGTGTCAGTGAGAGACTGCGTGTGTGTTTGTGTGTGTTATTTTCCACCTCCCTCTCCCTGATGAGGCTGGGGCCTGTTGTCATGCTAACTAATGGCCGCAGTGTAATCAGGGCAGTTAGTGCGTATGCTGGTCGCTGCAGACTGATCTCCCTGCTGCCTGGCCATGGCCCAGCGCACCCTTGTCAGCTTAGTGATTGTAAAGTGGCCACAGGAGAAAACACTCGCCTTGACCCCCCCCCCATCCCCCCTCCTCCTCCTCCGTATGCCCCTCTCCCTCTCTTCGGGGCTTTCATTAAAGACAAGATGCAAAGGATTGATCTCCAAGGACACCTTGGACACACAAATGTGCAGCACAGCCACACACACTAAATGAACAATGTGTGCAGAGCATGCTCGGCGCATGCACAGGCGACTTTATTGTAGGCAACAATGCAAGCGTGCAGTTGAACATGTACACAGTGGCCCCCCGCACCCCACACAGGATGTAATTAAGCAGAGCAGGACTAACGGCAGCATGTTCTGCTGCCAACAGGATTGCATCAGCAGGAGTGGTACTGACAGTAAAAAAGTGGGGTTGCATCACAACAGCAACGGGGGGGCTGAGCCTGCTTACCTGCAAGCACCAACATGGATGTGCACTGTAAGCTATCTTGAACATGACGCAACCACTCCCAATCAGCTGGAAAGTGAAGCAGCAGTGCTGATGAGGAGGAGGCTGTTTATCACAGCAGCAGAACGTTTGGTCATTTCTGTTTCATTTCGACACTTTAAGGGACTCTGACGGACCTTTGTCAAGCTGAGAAATCTCTTTAATTTGAGACTTAACTCAGGTTTGGAACCTTGATAGAGATGTGCTGTCAACCTCCATCATTTTGGATTTGATTTTTCATAAGCTTGATGAAGGCATCCCAATTTTGTCATCAGCACACTGAAGGTGTCTAGCGTTGCTGCCAATATACGCTAAATAGATTCTCAGTACCATGGAGCTGAGTCTCCAGCAGTGGACGGTTGTTGTATAGCAACATTAACAGTAGCACAGCCTCGCAAGATGTCCAAGAAGAGAAAGGTCGACACAGACGGATGGCAGTTCAGTGAGAGATGGTGAAGAAGACACATGTTTGTGCTTCATGGAGGAGAAGAAGAAGGAGTGATGCAGCAGTGAAAGTCAGCTACATTGTGACTGAAGAGCTGCACGATCGTCCAAGTGACTCTCAGAAGTGTTTCTGAAGCCCTGTATGCTAACAATGTGTGATCACGTGTGCCCTGACCAGGCGCCGGCTTTCAGCAGCGTCAGCTTGTCAGGTGACACTCTCACAGACTGAGGAAGAGAGCTCATTAATTATGTAATATGATTACAATAAATTAATATAGTCTTACATTTACGACCGGACCTTTGGGAACAACCATTATGCTGGTGTGGGAGTTTGACTGTCCCGATCTCACAGAGAGAAAGTTTCTCTCCTCCAGTCAGGGGGGTGAATGCTGTTGTTGAAAGTGGTGGTATCAGCATCAGATAAGAACTCACCATCCCTGCGTGAGCAGTAAAATCGCCTTTATGTCCGCGATACTTTCAAAGAATGGGCTAGGATTCATGAAGTCGTCTAAGTGTTCCCAGCACGACAGACAGACAGAGGTTGATCGATACAGACAGCCACGGCACTCTGTGATGCTTGTTCCCTGTCGGCAAACACGCCTCCATAAAGAGAGGCCCGCAGCCATGCCCGGAGGAAGAGCTGGCTCGGCAGCACTCTGGCTGTCCGACCAGGACCCGGGGTTCAGCACCATTATGTGCTTTTAATCGGGGACTGGAAAGAGTGGGGCAGCTTTCACAACTCCATGATCCAGGGTCACTACTTAATGTGCAATAAAAGGGATTTATGCAACGCTGCTCCAACCTGTCTCCCTGGTAGCTGCAGAGGCTGTGTTAGAACACTTCTGCTGTCTGCCTTTACTCTCACACTCTGTGTTTTACATTCTGTAGGCGAAGAGCGAGACGGCTTTGGACAGAGGTGACAAACTGGAATCCAGGATCACACGTATTCACACCGCGCTGTTATCCATCCAAGTCAGTCACTACTGTTCATTTTCATTAGCATACAGTGCAGACAGTAGTGTAACAGTGGCTCAACTGTCAAAATCACAAAAGCGTCCTGAAAGACTCTTGTAATGTAGCTGTTGATCTCCTTCATCTGTGGAGCATGAGGGAGCTCAGCTAATGTCCCAACAATCAGTTTCTTTAAATGAAGACATATGTGAAGCATAAGTATGAAGTTGCATAACTATCATATACTTATAGTTAAATAAAAGTACCTCAGTATTGTACCTCCAGTCCAGTGCTCATGTCTTTTAACCTCCTCCACTTTACCCTCTGACACACAGGCACTAGGAGCAGTAATCATAAATTCATAACCCACCATTAAAAGTTAATGATGGAAGAAACACTCCAGCCATTAAGGTGTCGTGTGACTGGATGACACAAACACAGTCAGTTCCCTCTGTTTACCCATCAGAATCTTTTGTTCACCTCCATACCATGGACGAGCATCAGAGCCCGGGGATCATCCCTCTGAGACATGAGCCACGCTCCTGGAAGACACTCCAGCTTTTCAAATATTAACGGTTACTCTCTTTTTTTCATCTCAATCACCGGGTTCTCATCACGTTGCGGGAGAGGAAAAATTTAAATTAATAAAAGTATGTGAAGTGCTAGCAAATGCCTCACTGGGAGTGTTAGTTGAAAGGTATTTCACAACATGCTCTCTCATTACCTGTAGGTATGAAGAGGTCCGCACTCTTAACTCTGCAGGCTGCGACGCACCACGCCACATCAGAGAGTGGCGGCGAACACCAACGTGAACGCAGCAGTCGTTCAAATGGAGAAGCCGGAAGACTCAGAACTGCAGATTTATGAAGCTCTGTTATGATAATGCTGCGCTTGCTATCCTGCGCACACCACTCTCACTAACACAGCCACTGAGAACGTGACTAACGAAAAAGTTGCAAATTGAGGAGAAACTGCGACAGGCTCCAGTTCTTGTTCTCTTCTTTTTCCATTGCTCTTTTGCACACTCATTCACTCAGCCAACAGCCAATCAGAGGGATTTCTATCATGCTCATTTTGGGATTGGTTGCTCACAAAAGTCCGAACTGAATTGGAAAAGAAAGCTTTTAGAGTTTTTTTTAGGACTGATTTTAAATGTCACAATATTTTACCAGTGAACAATTTGAAATGGTGAACTCCATTCATCCGGGTTGTCTGTGTGTGTATGTTCATTGGATTATTTCCTGTAACTCACTTCCATTGTTGGCCATGTCTCCCTTGGAAGAGAAATCTTTCATGTCAGTGAGACTAACCTGGTTTAACTGAGGCGAAATAATAAAATAACACTGCGTTACACTAAAGTCATGTAACTCTCAGACTGTCCAGACTGTTCTAATACTTGTCTTTACCCAGTTAGTCATAATATCCACATTAATTCTGACTGCTTATCAAAAATCACATCATGTAAATATTTAAAGTTAGTCAGAGTATATATTATTATCACAATATCGACATTGAGATGTTTAGTAAACAAACAGATATTTGATTTTCACACCCATTCACAGTGTTTATGAAGCATGCTATGAACCACTCTTATTTGGATGTATCCATGATACTTAAAACAAGAGTGGCAAGCAATATTCAGGCAAGCCAAAGACAGTATGAGGCAGCTTCATCTAGTCCAAAGTCATGAACACGCTCTTACTGTGGTTCTGTTTACACATGGGCTCCATCTGACAGTGCACAGACTTTATATGAGCTCTGTTAGGTTAAAGTTTAATGTCCAGGCCAACTGATTGAACTTGTGCGATCTCACACACAGCTCGTCTAAGCGATGTGTGGATCAGGTTCAGGGTTACCTCGCCGTGTGAAAGAGAATAGAGTCTTCACTTAGCACCAACCATTTACACCTTCAAGTCTCTGCTGGTTCACCTTAAAGGCTTAAAGTGCTCGCAGCAGGTCAGAGGTCACCGAGCAGGAGTCAGTGGACGGCAGGAGAAGAATCAGGAGGCAAACGTGTATGTGTGTGTGTGTGTGTGTGTGTGTGTGTGTTGATTCCACACACACAGAGTCAACGCACACCCTGAAGATAAAGACTGATGACTGAGTTCAGAGAGTGTGTGTGTGTGTGTGTGTTTTCAGAGCTCCTGCTACAGACCACGAGGTCAATGGCTGCTGCTACCAACACTGTGTGTACGCGCAAGCAACATTAAGAGTGTGTGTGTGTGTGTGGTCTTCATGCTCTCTCTATGATCATGTTTATGCGCGTGTGTGTGTGTCTGTGTGTGCTGCATGTATGTGAGTCCCTTCTCCCACAGGAGGCCCTTCAACATGCTCTTAATGAAGTCCCATGGAAAGCAGGGCGGGGAAGGAGGACAGTGTGTGTGTGTGTGTGTGTGTGTGTGTGTGTGTGTGTGTGTGTGTGTGTGTTCCTCTTGTTTTTCTCCCCTGTCGCCTTTTGAGCCGTGGCCTTAATATGGGCCCGAGCGTCCAATTAACAGTGAGCCAGCATGACCGTTTGGTACGGCAAACATGCGGCGGCCAAATATAATGTTTTTGTCCAGACCCGGCCCACGTCCCCCCCCCCGGCCCCTGAACTCCCCAACCCCTCACCCAGGGGACGTCCTCTTAGCTTGTGAGACTGCATAGGTTAACAACTTTCCACCTGGCGCCTCGTCCACTCCACTTCACACTTCACACCTACAAAGAGGTGAGTTTCTTTTCCAACCTGTGTCCTTTGTCAACCGTCCTGCATCTAGGTCACAAACAAGGAGAAGGCGGTGGGTGGATGGCGGGGGAGGAAGGCTGGGGGTGGTGGTGGTGGAGGAAGAGGACAGGCTGGAAGAAAGAAGGGGATGCTGGGGAGTCCCTCGGTCCCTACTTCATTAAAACCAAATAAAAACAGGAGGTCATTTATCTCTTTCCCTGCAAAGCCATAAACACAAATAGGTTCACCGTGGTCCTCCCTACCTCCCTCTCTCAGCCTGTGAGTATATATCACAGCAGATAAAGCCAGCCTGTGATGATAGGTCGTATTGAATTGGAATGTAAGTGAAATTTTAGATTGCTGATATGACTGGAGGGTGTGGAGCTGCCGTGTTTGTATGTTTTGTGTATGTGAGAGAGGGAGATTAACCCGCACCTCCTTTTCTTATTTCCTCGTCGGAGACAACATTAAATCACGGCTCCAGTCTGAGTGATGAGCACCGCTGCGCTTCATTCTGCATTCAGGTGTACTCACACGTAAGATATTAAGGTGGGGACCTCGGTGAAACGTTGTAGATCAAACTGTGGTACGCTGGGACGTATCGGAGGCCGGTCACACCCGTGTCTGGGGTGTAAATGTTATGTTTGTGAACTTTTGTTGACTTGGTGTGTCCGACACCTGCAGCATGGTTCGCAGGTCAGACGGTGTAACTTGGCTTTTTCATTCGCACTCCACGTAACCAAGCTGCACTCACTTGCGTTTCCATCACAAGTTTAACTGCGCTGAGTTCAGTGTGTTCAGCTCTGACTGTTTCTGCAGCTTCTGTCTGAAGCGCTGTTTGTACCTGAAGACACAGGCTTTATTTGACTGTTTTATTATGTTCATGTTCAGCTGTTTCATCAGCAGTGTTGAGTTACCACTAGTGGAAACCAAACATTTTCTGATTTCGAATGAATTTTATTGTGAAGAATTTCAAAGAACTGAAATGTGTTTATCGGCAGTTAGCAGAGCTTTGTTAGCAGCAGTATTCACAGACACTCCTGGAGTGGAAAAAAAGGGCCTTTACAGAGTCATCTCAAGTTTTTGACACTCAATCAAATGTGTCTGTATACCAAAGGTGAGGGCCTGCTGTTAGAGAGGTGTGTCTGCATGACTCTGATTGGATGGGGTCCGTTTCTGAAAAAAACTCTTCCTCATCCTGATTTGTCACTGATGGGGCGGGGCATCATCACCATTGATGAAGTAAAACCTGTTTGAGAACCAGAATACGAGCTGCACAGTTCAGTTTGTTACATGTTGTTATTTTTGTGTCTCCATTATCAAATGTTGTGATGGTACCAAAAGAACTGCTCTGCGCTGTCCTGTTTTCCCATTACCCTTCGGTTGAGCTACCTGGCACACTGAACGATACTAAAAGGTTTTCCATACATGTCACTTCTGAATATATATTCATTGTTGGCAGTATGGACTCACCAGTACCACCCCCACCTCCTGTCACTCACTCAGTGTGTACTGTCGTCAGGTTAGTCACCACGAATGCTCTGGTTTGGTTTTAATGTCGGCTCATTAAAGATAGCACGTTCACAGCCTCTGTGACCAGTCACACTAGTGTGAGAGAAGTATTAGAGAAAAGCTGAGGAGACTTTAGCTTTACCTCATTTCTAAGATGAGTTATTCAGATCATTTAGTTGTTTTTGAAGGCCTGAGAGAACGACAGATGTTTTTTAAAGGTTCAATTTTTCTTTATAGTATCAGAGAGGAGCTCTGATCAAGCCAAGAAACAAAACAATGCACAAAATCTAAAATGCTGTGTCTCCATGTCAATGAAAATGGTATTTACATATTGATATTTTGCATGGAAGTTAGAATTTCCAGTAACATAGCAACACCAGTCTGTTGTCTTGCCACCTGCTGCCCTAACTGAAGCAAAGCTTGTTTCGTTTTTCTAATAATCAACCACACGCGTGTGTGTGCTGTGTAGAGAGAGTGTGGTTGAGCAAGAGAGGGGTGGTGAGTGTGAGCAGAACAGAGTTAAAGACAGGTTATCAGTTTGTATACGCTGTCAGTCGGCAGTAATGTACCAAACAGGTCAGTGTGTCAGCTGATGAACGCAGCAGCTGCCGGCCTCCAGTCTGCAGCGCAAACACAAAGCAGATCTCACATTTAGGTACAGTTACAGTGGGCTGGGCTGATGATGGCATTATGTACAGGTTCAAAGGGTACCATAACTTAGTACTATAGTGTTATAAGGTATGGTCTTAGCAAGGGGAGGACCCAAATGCAGACACACACACACACAGGATGCAGGAAATATGGGAACAAAAAGAAAGCTTTCTTTAACAAAGCTGAAAAATAACAAAAAGACCAAGGAAACCAAAAACAAGTCACTAGAGCCGCCAAGAGCTGAAACAAAAGAAAAGTGCAAATCAAATGAGAAAAAGAAACCAGAACATACCAGCGGGGAGACACTCGGAGACACGACGGGGAGGACAGAGTGGCAGACAGGCGGACACGGGCGAAGACGGAAGAACACAGACCGCAAGCGGAGTAACAGGGAACGAACTGACAGAACAACACAAATACCACGGACCGAGGAGGACAGAACGAACTGACAAAAACAAGACGGAGAACAAAGACTGAATACTGACAAACCTAATGAGGGGATGAGGAACAGGTGGAGCGAGGAGGGACATGGAAAAACACCGGGAGGGAAAAGCACACAGGAGGAGCAGAAAAGCAAGACAAGACCACATAAGGGTAGAATTTCAAAATAAAACAGGAAACGAGAAGATAGAAAGCACCCTAACATGAGCCCATACACTTTGCGCCCACAGTTCCCTGGATGTGATGCAGATGATGCTTTTAGGCAGTGAGTGTTATCAAATGCAGTCTTCTTTATCTCTTTTATATATCACATGGGAAATGGAATCTGAATCATAATTAATTACGGCAATCAGAAAACAAGCTAGTTTTACAACTTGTGACGTTTTTTGTGATGATTGCAGTATAATGACAGGTGTCTGCCACTGTAATCGTTGTAATTGGATTACAATGAACTAGATTTAAACCTTAGTAATAAACGATTGGTGTGACAGGAAGCCCCTTCTTCCACCCTCCTCACCCCCAGCTCCCTCTCTCTGTCTCTCTCTGGCTCTATCTGCAGACAGAGTGGAGACCAGGAGGGAGGGTGACAGTGAAGAATCATCGCTAAACTACGTATATTACCTCTTGGCCTGGGAGAGAAGAGGAGGGCAAGGAATTGAAGAGCGAGACAAGATTACAGGGAAGAAACAAAGATTCTTTTTTATGGCATTTGTGCTTCCGAAGTCCCCGAACTCCACTGCTAGCATCAGCCACGGGGGAACAGGGCCTTTGATATCCAGGAAAGCTGTTCCACTGCGGCGCTGTGTTGGCAATGTGCTGGCGCTGAGTCCGGCGAAAGAGTCCAAGCTCAGAAATCACAGAGAATTTCATTCAGTCAATCCTAAAATAGTGCATTCGAGTAAAGTTCTTTACTTTGAAAGCAGCCCATTGTAGCAGCGTCTGACTGCAGTTTATTTCGGCTCAGCGTCTCTCAACATCTGTGCACATGGTGGAAACATATCAAAGCTGTGCTAATGCATAGTGATGGATCTGGTCCAGATGCTTTTTCCCTCTGTTGCTCTTTCAAAATTAAAGCCTAAAGCAGGGGATGTTATGCTGGCAGCATTGTAATGCCATGGCTGGAGTTGGATAAGTTACGTGGAAGTTTCAGTCAACTCTCAGACGACTGTGGTGAACCAGGCCTTCATGTAAAACATCAGGTGGCTCTTGTTCTTAGCTTCCACAATTTTATGAATCACATCACGTCACAACACTGACTCCATCAACATCATCTGTCCATTGGTGAGCTCTACCTCCTTGCCTGTGTGTGTGTGTGTGTGTGTGTGTGAGCCATGAGAAGGATAAGTAACTCTGACTGACTCTCAGTGTTTTTTTTTAAGGGTTTTACGTCTAAAGATTTCAGCATTTAATTAATAAATTAGATCGATTAAGACATGACCTAGTTTGTAATCCGTCACAATGTCAGTGCTGCTGAAACCCGGCCCTGAATTTACGTTTGGAGAATGAGTTTGAGTTTAATTAGTTTGGAAGACTCGCTTTCCTCTGTTGCAGCCCCATGCTGTGATTTTGGCTGATGAGACGGCTGGATTTTTACATAAGCCGTCATTAAAACCCATCTTCTTCCTTATCTGCTGTCTGGAGGAGCCGAGCAGGGCAGGTTAGCTGCAGCGAGGCCGGCTGCCTCCCGTCCTCCCGTCCTCCGAGAGCCAGAGAGTACAGGCTGACAGGGAATACTTCTACACGGACCGATGAGTTATAATCCACACAGAGACACACTTGTAGCTCGTTTTAATTCTGCTCTTCCCCATGCACAATAGTATCTACGCACACACACACGGCTCATAGTTACAACTGTGAAGACGCTGACTTCAGGGGTCATCAGGTTTTGTGTAATGATTAGACACACCGTAATTGCTACTGTAAAATGTCAGCTCTGTATTAAACAGTCGTTTGAAAAGGCAAAGGTGATTCTGTAATTGTAACCATAAAAATGTGCATTTGATTGGACGGGAGTTCATACGACTCCGTACCAGAGGACCTAACTAAGGTCTCAGAAATGAGAAATGTTTCATTTTTCCACATCAGAGTGAACATCTGCTGCTGTGTAAAGAGGGTGTAGGGTGGAGATATAAGATTTAAGATCTAACGTTTCTTTGTCTGTGGTTGGTTGTTTTTTGGGCGGTAAATAGTTGATGCATTCTTTACACAATTAATCAGAAGAGATTTGTTTGAACAAAATGTTGGCAATCCACATTGATTTGGGGCCTTTTCTAGAAGTTGCTGCTAACTGCCAATCAAATAATCTGAGAGCTGCCATCTCTCACATAAATGCCAAATAACATTAACAGAATTTTTTAAATTACATATAATAGCCCCCTCAGGACACAGCATTTGATTTTGACCACATGTATCTGAGAACTGCTATTTTATTTATTATTCCACATACAGTGAGGAAATGAGTGAAGGGGCTGTCACACATGCCACAGCATCCAATGAGCAGTGTTAGGGGTCAGTGCTCAAGCTTTCCCCAACTACTAATCCACATTATCACTTTTTTGGTCCGAGTGGGACTTGAACCAGCGACCTTCAAGTCCCCACAATGAATTTGGACTCTCTTTACTAAACAGTTTAGGAAAATTAAAGGGGAATCTCAGCAGCTTCAACTAAACTCTCCTTGACTGTGGGTGTTTATTCCTCCAGAGCTCTGATGAGCTCAGCTGTCTGCCAGTTAACACTAACAGGCTCGCTGGTTCCTCCACACAGGGGGGCACTGTCATCCAACATTTGCATGAACAATTCTCCAAAAGACATCAACACCACAAACACAGCAGAGAGATCAAGCTCGGTCAGCAGACAGCTCGCAGCTAGCTGTCACTCAAAGCGGCCACGCCCCTAATAAAGCTGAACTTTAAGCCTTGATATGATTGACTTGACTTGTATGAAAATTCAGGGAAAAGAGCGAAAGAGCAGAACAGTTTTACACCAAACTGCATTTCAGCATGGGCTCGTACAGGGATTGACTCTACCATTTGAGGAACTACAGTTGTTTCCACTGGCAGATTGCCTTCACTTGTCTCAAGCTGACTGATTAATGTAGAAATTCAATGAGTACAATTCTGTCATTGTGGGCGAGGAATAAGATTTGATGTGAGGCGGGTGCTGTGCAGAGAGGTCTGGCTGTGCAGGGCTTCTATTCCTGTGACTTTCACCGTCCTGGACTGCTTCAGTACATCACCATACCCTCACCCCTGCTCCTGGATAGTCAAACAGGAATTGTAAAACATGGATATCTCTTTGAACGGCCCTCTCTCTAACCCATCCCAGCTGCTCGTGACCTCTGCCACACTCTGCTGCCCAACGATTGAATCTATTTCCTCATCCAGACTCCAGTTTCTGGGCCTCAGTGACACCTTTGCCCCGAACCTTTGACACCACTTGTGTGCCGCTCGCTGCTTACATAAATGGGTTAGCACTCAGCTAAGGCTACCTGCCTCTCACCGCCATCAGGCTGCCAGGGGTCGGCTGCAGCAGAGGTCTTAGGGAAGGTCCTCCTCTGAATGACACCCATATCCCCACCAGCGTGGGAGAAGACGGAGAAGGGGAGGGGACTCGGGGATCAGGAGGGTTAAAGGAGGGAGAGAAACACCACTCCTTTGGATATGAACTTCAACTTGTCCTCTGACCTCCCTCTCCCCGGCTCAGATATCAAAACACAGAACCATCTGCCTCTTACTGCAGGGCTAGTGGGGAGCATGGGGTTAATATCATACTCTTAGGGAGCAGAATACAGACTGCAATTATCCTCTATTCTTAGACAGAATCCTATTACTTGATCTTTGAGTCGCGACAGATGGAAGGGGGCCAGTCACAAACTCTCCCCCTCTCTCTCTCTTCCTCCCTCTTTTTGCTGCCATTCCTGCGCAAGGCCAATCTGGAAGGGCGAGTGAGGATGAGGACATAATGGTGAGAGAGGGCGAGGAGGGGGCAAGGGGAGGGTGAGAGAGGGCGCAGGGTGGCAGTAAGAAGGAGGTGGCGGAGGGAAACCTGAGCCTGGAGGGGCCGGCCTCCTCCTCCGTCCTCCATCCATCCGACCATCACAATGAGAAGGGCGAGCGTTTGAAGGCGATGAATAAAGACATGTTTGGAGTAAGAGGAGGAGGGGAGGGCAGTGTGGAACAGCTGGTCAGCTTATTGACCGGATTACAATCTTTTTTTTTTTTTTTTTTTATATCTGCCGAAACAACTCAAATCTGCTCAGTCATCTTCCCAAGTGGATGAAATGATGATGTGTTTTGGGAAAAAGCGAAACCCACAGAGAATTATTAATGATGCAGTAACCTCTTTCAGCTTTTGTTTTGTTTTTTTACTTCACCGTCCTGGTTCACTCTCCCTGCTCTCAACATTCAAACATTCAAACATTCAAATCCTCTCATCAGTATGTGAATCAAAGTCCTGACGTAAGGTTTTGTGTCGCAAAGATGTATACAGAAGAATCACCCACTGGTTCTCTGAACTCTCAGTCCAGACTGCTAGCTGCACGGCTAACTGAGCTAACTATCAAACGACCATGAATTTGACATTATTGCACTTTTGAAAGATGATAATTCAATGCAGCTTTGTGGCTGCTCTCTTGCTCTTTAAGAGTAAGATGAGATCAATATCAATCCTATAATAGACAGCTGTAACATGTCAGTGTGTTCTCAAACAGAGAAAATAAAGAAATAGAGCAAGAAAAAAAAATGCTGATTTCTTTGTGCCATCACCATTTGAACCGAGGGTCCCGAGTCCCCTGACATTAACCCACACACGCCTTCCTCCTATGTGCCACTATGTTTTGATGAAGCTGGCGAAGTGGGGAATCTTCTTTCTCATGAAGTGATGCACGTTTTCAGTTTTGCAAACACTTCTGCTGCATATCTACAAATCTTAGCATCAGAACTAAAGTGGTAAAAGCGCTACAATAGTGAAATCGAGTCTGGACCTCACCCACCTGACATGTCACAAAAGAGCTACACCTCATCGCACGGCTGATAAAATATCAAAAGAGTCCTATAGTGGGATTTAATTTTTAAATGATCGTGTATTTGCATTAACATTTCAATATTGTACCCTGTGGGCCTCCATATGAAAGTCTCAGAGCAGTTCTCATGGAATCATTTTAAAGCTAGATATTTCTGAAGCCATAAGACGTTTGTGAATGTCGTACAAAAACTCCCAGATGAATTCCCAGATGTTTTTTTTTTTTTTTTTTTTTTTTTTTCAAATAAATAAATCATGAAAATCAGACCCATATTTCAAACACAGATTATGATATGCATACATTTGTGGCAAAAAATATTGAGGTTAAAAGATTCATTAAGTGTATTCCCCAAATCCAGCGCTCCCATGTAGTTCACACACACACACACACACACACACACACAGTGAGGGCTGTGTTTTCCAGGCAGACGTCTGAAAGTGGATCCTCAGAGCTGAATTTCCATGTAGTATCGGGCCCAGGAGAGCTGGTTTACAGGGCAGAGAACCAGTCTCGCTCATTTAATTACTGCCTATCGGTGGCATCAGAGTGTGTAGCTACCAGTTTAAATGGAAAGTGGGATGCATCAAGGGCAGAGTGCACGTCGAGCCGCTGTAGCTGCATGCATAGATCTGGAACTTTCCTCTGGTACAGTATCTGTTTATCTCCATGTTAATGTGGATTATGTGTGATTTATGAAATAAAGTAAACCCCGTGAGAGCTTCACTCTGATGCCGTGTTATGAATAGGCAGTTTAATGCTTTGTGCTGCACCCATATATGTGAGACCGGTTAGTTTGAGAGCAACATTAACACATGTAGACACATTCTGACACCTGTTTGATGTGTTCCCTGAAGAAGACCTTTAATCTTTGTATGAATATCTTACTTAACAGACACGATAGTCTCTCATTCATCAAACTTGTGTGTTTCCTGCAATGTCAAACGTTTTCTCGCAGAATGTGTTCATAGGCCTCTGCTGCCGAGTGACGGGAGGCCAACCTGCAGAAGTGTCTCCTCAGACCGCACCAACAAACTAAGTCAATTAAGCACTGGCTAAATGGGATGGTGATCTGGGGCACTTGGGTCCTGACTTGGCCCCACTGCTGGCGCCAGATAATTATCAGCACAGGGCCAGAGGGTTTTCACGGATGGGCACTCCTTTTTACATGATCATATCATACTGAGTATAAGGGGTATCCGCTGCAGCACATGAGCTGCCGGGGCTCACAGACAGCTCTTTGCACAGCAAGCACAAACATGGAATCACAATCATTTCATCTTATACACCCAGTGTGGAGGAAATGGTAACGTTCATGTCCACATGACGCGTAAAACGTCCATGCAAAGAGACAAAGTGTCTGTGGTAATGTTTGCAGCACTCGCAGGACTTCACCTGTTTCTCCAACCCAGGCACTGTGGACTTTGTCCCTGAGTGGTCAGATCTCAAAAGCGCCCTCTATAAGTCCTAACACCTGTACTAGCTGTGTACTTATGATCAGATCACTCAGGGTGGATGTTAAGTTCAGGTCTGAGCAGGGCTAATGGTTTTTAGTTTCAGTGTTCAGCTCTGGATCCTACCTACACTGAGGGGGTATTGTGGGGAAAAGACTCTGCAGGAATATAATTGTGATTCGAGAGTAGTTCCTGGTACCTGAAGCAGGTGAAGTTGAGCCGAGCCTTACCGTGCTATGGACATGAGGCACAAGAGACTGGCTCAATCTGAGGAAAAAAAACAAAGTCTGCAGGATCTGTTCTCCAGCTGACCGCAGCTCTGATGTTGCTGAACCCACAGAGTTTCACCACAACATTGTTCTTTGGCCCCTGTGTGGGACATTGCCCAGGGCTCCCCACCGGCCCTCAGTGTTCGCTGAATGAGCATGACTTCCCCACGGACCACTGACAAGCTCCTCCACCGTCCCCCCCCATCAGAAGCATTCCCCCTCCCAGCCGCTGAAGCCCAGCCTTGGTCAGAGTGGGAGCTGCCTGGGGCCAGTCTACCGGCCGGACCCTGTCGCACTTCCAGACATTCAGGGGAACAAAACAAGCTCCCCCAGGACCGAATGCCCCTCCCTCATGACACACATAACTGTCTGTGGGTCTGAAGTGCAGGAATACGCTGGTGTTGTGTGAGTAGGCAGCTTTATAAAGGGCTTCTGTTACAGAACGGTGAAACATGAAGAGCACAAAGACAGACTGGGAGGGAATCATTGCCTCTGGTCGGTTCACAGCTTTTCTCGTACAGTTGTGCCCATTCTCAAACAGAAGTTAACTTCACACCTGCACAGCTGGAGACGTGTGAGCCATGTCACTTCAGCAAAACAGGCGCATAAGAGCAAGTAGAGCCGGCTTCTAAAAGAGACCTGTCCTTGAGTCGGGCCGAAACGAAAGCAGAAACATCAACCGCCAAAATCACAAATGAATAAATGGCTCAAAGAATAAATCAATATCACTTTAAATGCACCAAAATAAAACTGATAGTAAATGGAGGCAAATACATGAAGACAAATGTTGTGTAAATGCACCAATTCAACAGGATACAGAAACAAATATGTGAATAAATAGATACATCTAAAAATGGATAAATTAGTAAGTACACCGGAAAATGAAACGTTCAGTAAATAAATCACTGAACTGATGCAAAGGTCATTGAATACAAAAGTGAATGAACGCAGGAATCAATCATACAGCATTATATACATTAATACCCACTTTTTTAAATTTTTGAATGCATTTTCATTGTTAATTTGGGCTAATTCATTCCAGTTTCAGTCCTCCATGTTCCTGAGCCCAGGATCACATTCTGCTGTGTTGATGTTTTACACAGCGTTTGTTTTTATTTTTATTTTATTTTTTTATCACGGTTGTAGGATGTTCTGATGTTTTGTATTCCCCAAAAAAACAGCAGCAGTGAGTGTAACATTAGCCTGACCTGTAGTCAGAGTGGCCACAGGCCACAATATGAGGCTGAAAAATGTACAAGTTTTCTCGGTACCAAAATCTACGAGCTCGCACAGTTTGACATTCACTCCGCAGTGGGATAATGCAGTCAACAAGCTCCTCTGATTAGCCTCTAATAGATGCTCCACGGCCTGAGGCGCAAATGACTTAATAAATATGTCCACATAGCTTTATTTCCTCTTAATGGCGCTCCCAGCGTGGCACCTATTAGTCGCTGTGACTCAAGTTGAGAGCCATCACTCTCACAGACAAACCAGAGCAGAGGAGAGTCTCCACAGCCGGACTGATTCCACAAAAAAGAGTTTGGACATTGTGTGAAACAAAAAAAAAAAAAAGTGTTTTACACAGCACCTTTTTTAGTTACTTTGTTTCTACCTTCCTGACAAGTACACTGATACAGGCCACGTCTCCTCCACCTCCAGTCCTGTGCTCTGTCAGCTCAGCTGGTCAGGTGTTTATCTGGGACGATGTGATGGAAACAGGTCTCTGTAAAGATGTGGGCACAACAGTCTCTGATCCAGGCCTGAGTCTGACATCGTCCGTTTCACCTGGAAAGATTCCGTCCTACAGTCAGCGCTTGATCCAAAAGCTGCTCCTTCCTGTCCAGTGCTGATGAATATATTTCTGTAATAAAATGAACAGCTACAAAACAAAAACTCAACAACATTCGAAGGAGCTGACAGCACCACCAGGGTTGTGGAGACATGTATAACAGTCTTTTCTCAAACCCAGTGGGTCACATTTCAGAGGGAACGAGGGTTGAAATAGATTAAATAGTTGCAAAATGATGATTCATGAGGGGAGGATAAACAAGATTTTGGTAATTTTTTAGTATTTTTTTTACAAGTATTTATTTTTAAAGTTTCTGTTTTTAATGCAGGTTTAGATTCAAGTTTAACATATCACATCAGAATGTGACCGATTAGCTCAAGGTGTTTTTTTTTCTCTCCCACACACACGTTTCACTAACACACTGTGCGTACCACATGTCTGGGCTGAAGATACTGTATATCTGCACTGATAATAAATAGGAACAAGACTTCACCAGATGAACTCAACTTCTTGATGACCACCAAACCAACCATCAACACCGGCGTCAGGAGTAAATCAAATTAGAGCTCTCAGCCGGCCTCCTCCAGCCGTCCTGCAGTCCCGAATACTTGTTGTCACTCGTCCTTGTTCCTCCTCAGCAAACACACACCTCTGACAGACACACAGGTATTCACAACAACAACAACAACAACAACAACAACAACAACAACATCTCTAAAAAAAAAAAAAAAAAAAAGCCAAAAAAAAAAAAAAAAAAAAAAAAGCAAAATGAAATTAAATGTGTGTGTACATTTTATCATGCCCGCTATCGCCTTTTGAAAATTGCAGGTAGCGGAGTGTTTAACATTCTCTTGTCAAGCATTCTCCTGCTGGGACAATAAATGCCTGTCCAGTTTTGCTCACAGCGGCGGCTGCAGATTACAAACAGCAGGAGCACGCTGGAGTCTGAACACAATACCGATAAGGACGCCTGTCTTAGTAGCACCGCTTTGGCTGGCTTCTCTTCACGCCAGGAACCTGCTGCTTTCTAATATTTACACACAACTAGAACGGCAAATGTACCATAACTTCAGCAACATACTCCCCCTGCACCTGGAATCACTGTGCATATTTGTGTGTGCTTTTTTTTGTGTTTTAGGGGAGGGGGTCTGTTTTTTGACAAAAAAGTGTGTGTGTGTGAAGGGGGGGGCTAAATTATAGCAGAGTGAAATTTTCATTGCATCTTTTTATCCAGGAGTTTCAGGAGGAGGTAGGTGTGGATGATTGCAACTGTCGGAGAGTTTGCGTCGTAGTTCCTTGGATGGGAGGCGGGTGAACGACGCAGAGTTTCTCTTTTACTTTTTTTTTTTGCGTGTGTGAGGGTGAAATGCAGATTTACCGTGTGAGCTGTGACAATTGCAGAGCCGGGGAGTAGAGAGGGGAGACACGGGAGGCCGCTGACAGCATGTAATTCATAACCGCCAGACGAGGAGGTCCATGTGATTTAGATTAAAACACCACGAGAAGAAAAACGACTTCTTTTAACCTTTTTATGACTAATTCTTTGTCATAGCAGGCACTAAAAAAAAAACACAATTTCAATACTTTAACATTTCAGGAAGATCCATAACTTAGTGAAAGGTTCATCATGTCAGCATTGCTTTTTATTACTCCCTTCAACTGACATCAGAACCAGTAGAGCTGCATTAGCTATGTAGCCGCTAATATGTTCGCAAACAGTCGTGTATTTCGACATCCTGCAAACTCGGAGCAGCGTCATCAATCATTCAGAGTCCCACTCGTGTCCACTTGATGAATCGAGGTCGAATGATCTCTCCTGCCTCCGTTTAGGGCTGCGCCAGCTCCTCTGGCTATTCAGCTGTCAAATGCTTTCATGCAAGAGCGTCAATACATCGGGAAGTCCTGCCTCCAACCCCGTCATGTGTGTTGTCTCAGGTTTAACACACACACACACACACACACACTACCAGAGGTGGAGGACAAAGAGTAGGACAAGTCTCAAGGCTTTTCTGACTATGAAGTAATGAGTCAGGTCGAGTTCTTTCAGACCTAAACAAGCATTAAACAAACACTTCATAACATCTCCATCTCAGAGACATGAGGACTTAATTTTCACTACAAGCTTTCTTCAAACATACGCTGTAATATTCAGGCTCAGGGGGGAAAATATCACATGATCACCTTTGTTGTTGGAGATCTTAAAAAGCGTGAGGAAGACATGTTCTCAATAAAGACAGATCAGACACCTCACAGCCTTCCACTTCGTTATATTCGGATTAGATGCATGAAAACACGCGTCTGACCAGATCACTTATTTATCATCCATGTTAACAGTTTAGTTGGAATCTCTAATGATTCCAGTTGGACTGAAGGAACGGTAACCAGATAACCACAGCTGTGCTCATGTTCTCTAATGCACTACACACATTGTGATGCACAGCCATCATACAAGTGCTGGCCTGATGACATCATAATGATCCACTCCAGCGTGGCCTCTCATACACATCCGTGACTTTAATACATTCCAGATCTACTTTTCTCTGTCTCAACTTGTGGACGCTGAGACCTGCCTTAGCTTTACCTTACATGAGCTGCAACAATTTGGATCCCCTCCTGGCTCGCCCTGCCAAAATACTGACAATTGTCACAAACATAGGAAACCCACTGGCCAGGGTAACTGTTATCGAGTTATGGGTGTGTGGGCCCAGGGAGGGCTGTCATCCATATCGTGAAAGTGGTGGTTAGGCAACTGCTGCGAGGCTTTCACGCTCCGCCGGCTCGCCGATTGGAGGCCGACCACAGCAAACACGGGGCAACAGCTGCCTGCCAGGCCGGCCAGTGGATAACGAATCCACGCTAAATGAAAAAAGGCCGGCTAGGGTGAAATTGTGCACCTTTCTTTGCAAACAGAAAGGATGGCGGTGTTGTGTTTAAGTGCTGTCCCTTTTCACCCTCCAGCTCTCCAAGCCCCCCAACCCCCACATCCATTTGCTGTCATTATGGACCACTGCCCCCTATTGCGGGACCGTGGCTGTGGCGCCCCCAAGGTCAGTTGGGCATGGGCAGCTTAGAGGGGAAAGCCAAGCAGGAGGCCTCTTAACTCCTAAAGAAGCTGGAACAATCAATGGCAAGCCACCAGTCGCCACAGGGGCCCCCGGGGGCCTCACACCACTGATAATAGTGGAGATGTCTTCTTCCATGGGGAGGGAGGGGAGTGGAGCCTGTTGGGAGTTAATAAGGAAGGTGGGGGGTCCCATCACGGCTGGTCCAGAAGCTCGAGGACAGGAGTGGTTGAGGAAAAATGGACAGCTTTTCAGCTGTTTCTGAAGTGAACCATGTTGTCCCGTCCACTCTCTGGGATCAACGTGTAACTCTGGTGATCTGACACGATGACATGAGTTTCACACCTCCAAAAATGTGACATTTTAGCAGCAGATGGATAAGGGGGGACAAAGCGCTGCACAAATTTTGCAAATGGAGGCCACTAATTCAGATTTGAACAGGTCAATACAGAGAACATGATCATTATCTGCCTGCTCTGAAGCACATGCATTACCCCCACTGATGCATCTGCTCCCTCAAAGGTTTGAGAAGATGTGACATTCACATTTATAATGCTGGGCGGTAAAAGCTGCCGCATCTTCAAAAATCCATAGTTTACCACATACTATCCACTAAAATCAATGTATCACACCAGGCATGCTTACTGATGAGCTTTCATTCTTCCGGTCATCCATTCATAGCTGGTTTATTCTGCTCATCTCGGTGTATGATTTCAAAAACAATGATACATAAACACACTTCAACAGATGCTTTAACCCCCCTCCCCAACAGAGTCACAATTCATTTCACAATTTAACTTCTTCTTTATTACAACAGCTTCATGAATACAATCAAACATAAACATATTTCCCTGTGTAACAGATAGAAAATCTACCTATAAAACCTTAAAAAGTATATTTTTTAGAAACACAGTGCAGACAGGAGGATGGAGGGAGGAGTGTAAGATCCAGGTGGATCCTTAGGAGGTGGTCTTCTTGGGTCTGCCTCTGGGTTTCTGGGCGGGTACAGGTGACGTCTGGGTGCCCATGTCCACCAATCTGGATTTGGGGTCACCCTGGTTTCCAGTGCTGGCTACCTTCCTTGGTCTAGGAGCCTTTTTGGGACTTTTCCTTACTCCATTTGCTTCTGCCAAGGAGAATTGTCCATATTTCAGGAGGGAGATCACGAGAAATTTGTGACGTTTAGGGATCATTTTAAACAAGGAATGGTATAAGCCAAAAAGAGTGAATTCAGTGTCCACTACATGTAATCGTCCGTGTCAGTGCTGGTTTAATCGGGTTATTTGTTAAAAAAAAAAGAAAAAAAGAAGCATTTTAACTGCTCATTGTCAAAGCTCTGCCAAACATCTGAACATTTCCCAACACTTCCACACTCAGAAAGGCTGCAGCAGTCTGTCTACAGTGGCTGGCGGGATGTTTCTGCACTGAGTTTCTTATAAAGTGGGTGTTGCTTTTTATGAAGCAGCCGCTCACAGCCTGGATGAGGTAAAACTTCAACTTTAAAAAAAAAAGTTTGATGTGCAACAGTTGTGGGATCACAACTTTTCTAAATAACATGCTGCAGGTGAGAGGCGTGAAATGTAGGGAGAGGGGAGAAGGAACAGCGGTTTCTGAACCAGAGACATTTCTGTTAGCTCGTAAATGGTAAATGGACTTTAACTGCACTGCTGGAGACCACTGAAAGTACCTCCAACTTACAATGAGTTTCACTAACTCAGCAAACAACAGTGGAACAATGGAAACAAACAATCTGTAACAATTGCTCTGAATGTTCATAGCAGCTCGCCCAGTGTAACAGAGCTGTAAAGTAATTATGATCAAAAAATACCAACCTTTCTTCTTTGCGACTCTTTTTTTCTTGACAGGACTTCCATCAGTCTCACTCTCCTCTGCCTCAACTGCAGCTTTCTTTCTCTTGGTGACCTTATGAAAGGAGAACAGGAAGAGAACAGACATCAGCGTGCTAACGTAAGGCAGTCGGTGGGTATTGTTGCACCAATTGTTCACAATACACAGAAGCCTTTTCTTTAACACAACGACCTGACAGTTTGTTTTCACTTTGCTGAGCAGGAAATGTCCTAATGGACACTAAACACTCTGCAAGTTAACCATCACAACATATTTTTATTTTTCACTCAAATCAAGAAGCAGAGAGTTTGTCGAGGCTCTCCAGGCCTGCGGCGTCTTCTGATGGTGAGTTCGATGAAGACAGGAGGCCTTGACTTGGCGATGAGACGACCTGACATTTGGAGCCTCCGGCCTTTGGTGTGCCGAGTTTGAGCAAATGCAATTATTGCTCTACCGTCTCATCAGCTGCCTCCACTCACAGACATTAATCCATTAAAACGTCCAATTATGAGCTCTGCTGTTCAGATCACAGAAACGTCCTGGCTTTCCTTTCCACTGTTTGTAAAACTAATTTTAACAGTGAGGTCCACAGAAGTTAAAGTTTCTCACTGCTGCTGTTAACACGGAAAATACTTCCCTAAAGCATGACTTCATAATAAAACCTTAACAATGACATCATGACAGGGGGCTTTTATTGTGAAGGAGTCAGAGGAAATTACATGTTTTTGTAGCCTGATTGGGTGATTAATAATTATTGAACAGTTGGCATGTTGATAAGACCAAAATAAATGCATCAGCATTTCTTTAAACAAAGGTACAGAGACTGTACCTGTAGTCTGACAGGTCAGAGGGTCTACTCCTCTTCAGTCACTGCTGTGACAAGCACATGGTAGTTAAAGCCGCACCTTCAAGTACAAAGCCCTGCTGTGATGGAAATGAAATCCCTGCCTGTGTAAAACACTGCAGCCAGGCCGGCAGTCGTATACAGAAAAACACTGTATGTCTGTCAGCTGTTTGCTGCTAGAGCTGCAGGACCTGCAGATTCACTGAAAACTCTGTAGGGTCATCACACTGATACAGTTGATTAAATACACATATTGATTACAGCTGCTGATAGGCTGCCCATGTTCAACCAATAAAACAAAAGGCTAAATGCTCCTTAAGAGCAACATAGTCTGATCTGTGATCAGGTGTTACAATAACACCAAAAAAAAAAAAAAAACTGTGACGAAGCAGATCATTTGAACTTCTTTTTATTCCTTGAACTATCAGAGTTGTTGTTTGTTTCAGTGTGTTTGTGTGTGTGTGTGTGTGTGTGTGTGTGTGTGTGTGTGTGTGTGAGTGTGTGTGTGCTGACCTTGGCAGGAGGCGGTACGGCTCCATTGACTGGAGTGAACTCCAGCTTGCCGTCATCTTTAGCCTGGACAGCCTTCAGTCCAGCCTTCAGGATGGAGCGCAGCTTCTCGTACGGCGGTTTGTCTTCGTAGCTCAGAGATTTGACCTCTTCCATAAACCTCTGGATCTCATCTGCAACACAACACGTGACACTGTGACGCAGCACAAACATACATTTAGTAGAAATATATTAGTGTATGTACTTTTCCCTTGCCTTTAATGTGTCTGTATCCTCATCATCATTTTGTGATATGTATTTGTTAGCTCTAGCAAGGCTGCTCAGACAGTGCCTTGATCCGTGCTTTGTGATGGGGACTACATAAATAACGCCGACTGGACGAGAACATCTCTCCTCTCGTGCTACACACCATCTTTGTTCCAACACACTGTCACCATAATGTTCTACTCTGCTCGCAGCATCCTGCCTAATTCCTTATTTTTTGGTGTGACTTCTCTCAGACTTGACAAACAGCCACAAACACGCACATAGACGGAGATGTAAACAACAGTGTGGTTGTGCTCAGCGGAGCAGAAGGAAGGCGGGTTGATGCTTCGTGTTGACGCTCCGTGTTGGTCTCTTCTGCTTGACGGCATACACTGCCTGTAGGTCAAAGTGCCAACATTAAAATGGCAATTCTATTCCACAGCGTGACAACGAAACGCGAAAGACACCATTTACAGTCTGAGCTAAAAGTGTTAGCTGCAGAGAGTGGTACTCTGTTTAAAGGATTATAGTACATATAAATGCAATATTATTTATGGCTGTGAATGAACAATATGATTAAAGTCCGTCACCACAATGGAGCTGACAGCAACATATTCTATGATCAGGTGCAGGATGACAAAAGATTTTATCACGAAAACAATAAGTTTACTCATTGTGAATCGTGATAATCGTGAATATGCTCCCATGAATGACTTGGAAAATCCTTCTTGCTAACTGTTGTACAGTCCTGTATTATTGGTTTTCCTGATTTATTTTGGATTCCGTGAGCCTGTCAACATGACTGAAGACATGGTTGGCACCAAAGTACGTATCTTTAACAGGCAGATGACTTTACCACCATTTATTAATCCTTTAGTTGTGCAGGTCGACCTTATAATTTAAGATTGCTTGATTAAGTTCCTTCGATTTTTGTGTTTGTCACAAAAAAAGATGTGTGTCCTCAACAAAACAACAATTTGTCAGGTTCACATGGTTCCATTATGTTTAGTGTAATCTTAGCTTTTATTTCAAAGAGTTAAAAACATTTTGAGGATCGTTGGGACAATGTTACACAAATGTTGGACAGGAAAATTGTGACATGGAATTTTCATATCGACCCCACGTCTAATTGTGATACAATGAAACTGCAGTAATTGTTGAGAAAAAAATGAATAGAACAAATAAGTAGATCAGTTGTCTGTCAAAAGCAACAGAAAGCTTTCTGCTCATGGATTTGCAACATTGGTAACAACCAGAGATCATATCACATCATATTACCCATCACCATTGGAGGCTAATTATCAAAATGATACTGTTCACTCCAGACAGAGACTTGGCTCTCTGTGGATGCTCTGGGGACTCTTTAATTCTCCCTACACACTTTCAAACAGCTCTAATGATGAACATGGTTCTAGAAAAAAACAAAAAACAAACTTATTCTCAAACACTGGGAGACTCATATCCACCACACAAATTTCAGTAGTGCACAATAAGATAGCGTCCCGACCCGGACCTTCGCCCGCCAGCTTATTAGTGACCTCTGCTTCATTGTGTGATGCAGTTATTTACAGGTCTTGTAGTGTGTGCAGGTCTGAGATGACAGAGAAGAATGCAACTGGATTTCACAGTTCTTTAGGATTTTAAAACGGTACAATTTCCACACCACAGTATACTTAAAATAAGGTACCTGACACAGCTGAATTAACCAAACCCAAACCAAACTTATTTTATCCAGATTGTCTCTCGACTTAATGCTTCAGCGGCAAAACCTCAACAGCTGAACTGGTGTGACTGGACTCAATGAGCTGCTCTCTCCTCTCTGCTGCCGCTGCCTTCAGGCTCGCTCGGCTCAAACGATTGCCTGGTAAAGTGCTAAATGAATAATTTTTTATTTCAAAACATTTGGCTGCATCAGCCTCGAGGAATGTTCAGCATCACCTTTACTCTGGAATGTGACGGTGAGCTTTAATCCCTTTGTACCACTTTTCAATTAAAACTCATGCTGCTGAAGGACTGCTTTTTATGTGTGTGTGTGTGTGTGTGTGTGTGTGTGTGTGTGTGTGTGTGTGTGTGTGTGTCTTACCTGGCTTGTCTTGAGGGGAGAAACACTTGGTCAGAAATTCAGGGATGTTTTCTTGACTCCTGCAGAACCAAATAGCAGGATTTTCCCCAGTTAATATTTTCTATGTACTACTTTCACCTCACGCTACTTTCTGTTGCCTGCATGCAGCAGAAATGCTCACGCTTTTACTGAGCGAACTCCATCAGACTGGATGTGTGCAGTGTACACAGGTGTGCAGCTCCCACCTGATTTTAGAGTCTCTGACGTAGACGGGGTCCTGCAGCTTGTCCTCCCAGGGCAGACGTCCACACAGCCACTGGACCATGCAGTAGCTCAGGATCTCGAGGTCGCTCCGTCTGCTGGCAGCTGGAGCCAAACAACAACATGAGCAGCAGAAAACACTGTCAGCAGATTCTCTGTATGAGCAGTATGAGCATTTATAGAAATAACGATTTCTATGACAAAAATAAATAAATAAATAAATAAAGCTGAAATGTACTGTAACTGTGTTCTAGTTCTGACAAACCCATTAATGGACTAGATCCATATTTTCACCTTTTTGTTTTCTTGCCAATGACTGCTCACTGCTGTGTTATGAACGTAGTTGGGATCAGGACATTGTTAGCCTAGCTTAGCATAAAGTCTTAAAACAGCTAGAGGCAGTTTCAAACGACACCATCCAACAGGATCAACCTTGTGAGGTTGATCCAGTCACACAACCTTTTATCCTGACACAGATGTGCGCTACAACAGTCAGTATCTATGTAGCAGACAATACTGTTAGCCTGATGTCTGCTTATCCTATTTGTATTTGCACTGTGTTATTAGAGTGACCATAAGGCAAAATAATACAAAACTAATAATAATCTCATCTAATGTTCTGACCACATGACAGGATGGAAACCTGGCAGCTGGTTTAAGTGTACCTACATGCTCCTTTGTGGGCGTCGATGCTCGTGAACTCTATGGTGCCGTCATGACATCTCTTCGGGTCTTCCTTGTACTCTTTCGGGACATTTTCAGGTGCGTACCTATACGCCAGCCCATAATCTACTAAGTAAACCTACAACACGCCCATCGAGACATTCACACAGACAAGAACAAGGTAACATTATAACACTTTATAGATGTAAACAAACACATTGAAATGTTCCCCCATAGACAGAGAAATGTGGGAGACATGTTTAGCCTAGCTTAGCACAAAGACCAAAGTATGTGGAGCAGATGACTCCACAAACACATTATTGTTATTCAGTCTGCATCGTGATTAGACATGATTGAAATTAATGACTCAATACATTAATTAGTATGCAATAACGCCAAAAATAATATCAAAGTAAATGTAGGCCTTAAATAATTCATAAAATGTAACATGCATTGATATTTCTGTTAAAAATGCTTCTGTGTTTATTTATCTTTATTGATTTACACCATTTAGTTTAATAATGGATTAACAATTTATTATTTACATCTTAATTTCTGTATTCTGAGTTTTACAATTTATCAGACAGAATCATGTTGGAGCATTCCTGGGGGCATACTAAATACATTTTTATAATTTGTACTGAATCTTACAGAAAACATTTAAATATAAAATGTCTGTGGATTTAGCAATAATATTGTCACCATTTATTATTTTGGCCACGTTAATCATCCAGTGAAAATCTGATATCATGACAACCTCATGATGAATGTCAGCTTCCTCATTTAAATTAAAAACCACAAAATGATAAAGAAACATAAAAAAATAAATTACTCTTTCTTTCTTTCTTTCTGTCTTATTTTTACATTTATGGCATGTAAATCTAATCATTGAGCTATTTCTTTCTTTCTTTTTGGTTTTGGCAGTGTCGGTCCTCCACAGTACTCTTCAGCTGGTAATTGGCTACAATAACGAGACATACAAAAATAAAACCAGACCTACGTCCCAGTAACTGCAGGGGAAACATCTAAACAACATAGCAACCAAAAACCCTTAACCAATATCAAAATCCCGAGGGGCTGATTTTGTCATTTATAAAAAGCTATTTAATAACACCACCAATGATACATTATTAATTTTCAAATTAAATATTTGCCCCTGCCTTGTTTGCTAGAAAGAAGCTCTTAGCTGCTCCCATCTAATCTCTCCCTATTTGAAACACACCCACACACACACACACTTAATTGAATCTAATGAAGCAGCACAAGTGTGTTATGATCAAACAATACAATCATCTGCCTGCTCTCCAGGAGCAGAACTGGGGTCAGACGGCCACCTTTGTTTTCCAACGTGAACAAATGCAGTGCTTAAAAACAGATGTCACAATGTGAAGCTTCTACTGACCTGGTTGGGATCGCTGTGACTGAGCATGAGGTTGGAGGCCTTAATGTCAGCATGCACATACTCATGATCATGGATGTACTCCAGAGTATCGAGCTAAACGAGGAAAAGACAGTGATATCAGCTGTTAGTGACACAGAGTCAATACAAAACGCAGCCAGCCATCTGAGCCAGGTGTGAATGAGCTCTGTACAGTTCAGAAACATTCTTACAAAACAATCACCCAGCATGTTGTTCCCATAATGTTTTACACTAAAAGCCTTGTTAAGAAATTATACAGCAACTTTCAGGGCAAAAAAAACAGAGCAGCAGATCGAAATGAGGCTTTGTACTGCGGGCGACAAAACAGAGTGTAAATCCAATGAGCTGCAGAATCAACTGGTGACAGATCTCTACAGCTGCACCTAACAATTAGATTTTTATTGATTCATCTATCAATTATTTATTTCATGAATCCAACATTTTTTTTCATAACTTGATTAATACAACAATCTACCCAAAGTAACATTTGAAAACTTGTCATTTATATTGCAATATTTTATACAATCATCGTCGATCATCAGCCAACATATGTGACACAGTGCGCTGCAGGGTTTTATTCCCCAGCAACAAATAGCCCTGTCTTCACTAGCAATCTGTGTAATCATTATCTACAGTATATCATGTATGGATGGGGACAAAAAGTAAACAGGACTTTATTTTGGCGAAACACAGCCAACTTTACGTTGCGGTGGCCGACAACATAAGCTGGCAATTAGCAGGACTTGTTATTTAGCATTAATAAATACTACGGAGGGAACACAACACACATTTCTGATGAGGACAAACAGTCACTAGTAGCACCAGCATGCTAGTAGCACAACAAGATAGCAGCCTTGTCCTCAGCAAACTGATCAGCTGGCATCCCAACACATCACACGCATGGGCCATGGAGTGACTCCTGCACCGCTGCACCAACCTACGGCGTTTTCACCGCACCACTGGATCTGTGAATCCAGCTGAACCTGGATGCTTCCACAAGTGCTCGGGCATGGCAGCAGTATTGCTTACATCGTCCGTGTTGATGCACATAAACTTTAATCAAAGTATTTACGTATTCAATTATGTCGAAGCGTCACACCAGCCCTAACCCCCAATCTGAGTAGCATAGTATCACTATACCTGGACATAGGCATCACACAACCTATGGAACTGAGCAGATCAGCAGTCCCAGGGCTCTTGCTAACAAGCCACACGCTGCTAGTTCTCTAAAACAAACCCTTCACCTGACAAATACCAGTTCAGTCAGCTGGCACAAAATTAAAGTGGTTGAAGCTCGCACACAGGAACGGAAACATTTGGAACCTAGCCAAGCCAAGAAAAGACTACAGTGATGACATGAGACCCTGACAGATCATTCATTCAAAACACTGAGGACACTGTAAATAACAAATTGTAGCAACACAACCCACTTTTGGTGATTCTCTGTAAGGGACAACATTTAGAGCTAGAACAAAAGACACACAACATGCAAGTGAAATGAAACCATGTGATTACGAAACAACCAACCAGTCGGAGGCCGAGCTGCAGGACCAGTTTTCTGGGGAACCTCCTCCCACATTCTTCAAACTTCTTCTGCAGGTCTGTGCCAAGCCTGTCAATTACCATGAACCTGTACCTGGACCGAAACAGAAAACATATTTAATGTATCTGAAGTGGCTGAAGTATTACTAAACTATTGTGTAACTGATACAGCACTGCATAACAACACAACTCTCCAATAGGGTGATCTCATTCACATATTAGACACTGGTAACATCAACAGCCAGAATAAAATATACAGAAACAGAGAAAAAAATGTTTCGATTTTCTTATTTTGGCATTTTGACGGTAAAAATAGAACCTGTGCAGTTCTAAGCTGCTCCAATAGTACTGACAAATTATAACTTGTGTGCCCCGCCTGAGTGTGTGCAGAGGAGCAAGATGCTTGCCAGAAGTTGATCAAGAATATTTATAACAATAATTGATTCATTCATAGTATTCTTGTAATTGTTACCCTCTAGTGATTAACTGCCAGAATAATTACTGAGTGCGGCCCCTGTGAGTAGCTCCAGTCTTACCTCTTCCCTCCTCGGTCATGCAGGCCCGAGCCCCAGTACCTGGGAACTCCCAAATTTCCCAACTTGTGAGACTTGATCCAGCTCTGAACTATAGGACAGAAGGAACTTCATCAGAAATGTTCAAAGTACTTTTGTTTTTTTTTCCTGAAGTGACCTGAAACTGTGTAGAAATGTATGAAATGCATATCACGTAAATCAAATGGAGTTGGATTAATACAACACACTGCTAACTGGTGTAAATGTAAGTGTGTGATGGTTGTGATGCTGAAAGTAATAACAGTATAATTCCATGGAGGGGAGCTGGGCAGTGCAGCTGCAAGCTAATCTGCTGCTGGGACAAAAATTTACCAACAAGGTGAGATTCCAGCATGAATAAAATATGAGCCTTTGGTTCCTTAGTAATATAACAGTTAATTGTCAGGGGAGATTGACATTTGGATTGTTATTATATAAAATGCAAAGCTGTGGCCTGGGGGCCAATGGCGCTGCCACCAAAAGCTTCCCTTCCTCTGCAGGGCCCCTCCGTGCCTCCGCTACATGATTGTCTTTTTTAATTAACAAAGTTGGCTTTCTTTTATTTGTTTGTCCTGGTGGTGGGAGACTATATTGTGTTATGATCACAACGCTCACTTTGGCTTAGTGACATACTTCTACGTGTGTGTGTGCGTGTGTGTGTGTGAGTGAGTGTTTATAAGGAATGATAAGTTGGCTCACTCAGATCAGGCTTAGCAGCTCTCATGTAAAACTTGAGCTCAGAGAACAGAGGTCCATTGTCACTGGGCTCCTGTGAACAAAACACATGGATCAACACATTTTACCAAGGAATTATTAAAACGTTTCTTTCTGGGAATGTAATAAAAACAAGTCATTCCTAAGTTATCTCGTGCTGACTGTTTTTTTGCGCATGAACATTTCATATCCAGGATTTCAAACTAAACTGTACCACTGACTCCTCCAGCAAGCATCTGGCCACATGTCTGCACCTTGATCACAACCAATAGGTTCTGACCCAGGCTTGGTTATGGAGTCTGATCCTCACAGCATTTAAAATGTGTCTGCACAGGGGAAGCTCACACTGTTGTCTAATATGGCTCATTAATAAACTTAAAAACAACCTTATCACAACTACATTATAGTGTCTTATTATTACTTTATTAAATGTCTGTATATCACCTATCAAAGTTAAATAAAAATTAACACACACACACAGACACACATTTTTAGATCCTGTTTTGATACTCATCATGTTTTTGTAATTGATGTTTGTATATCAGTGAGAACATTGCAAACAGGAACTCCTAGTACACACCTGCCGCGCTTGAAGAAAGTTTAGGCTACCATTTTATGTCAAAAATTACTTATTTTTTTTTTAAGAATACAATATTTTATAAAAGGACAGACTGAAAAACAAGATTTGATATTTATATTTTAAATATAACCAGGTGTTATTTGCAGAGCAGCAAAGTCACTATACAGTTTATGTCACTGGAGACAAGTCTAATGTCATTTTCACAACAGAGTGAATGAGGAGACATGACAGACACGAGTCAGTATCAGTCAGACCTCCTGTCCTCAGTCGTCCTCTCTCTGCTCAGGTGTCTGCAGGTATCTCACCTGATAGAGAGGACCGGCGGTGTTCTCTCAGTCAGCAGCACTTTACAAGAATATGCTAAATCTTAAAATATGTGGCAAACTAACAGAAACAGTCCGACCACAGAGCCAGCTTGAGTTTAGAGTTGTTTGTAACTATTCACTGATCTGACATGCTTTGAGACAGAGCACATTAATACACTGCTTTTCTTCATGTTTACAGGTGAACTGACAGAACTGGCTTTTTACTCACCAAAAATGTATTGCACATTGGTATAACTGGTGATAGTAGGAAGCCTGAGACATCAGGGGAGTCTGTGTCATAAATAACTGGCCACAAAAGTTTAGAAATTTCCAATAAATCAGCCGCTTACGTCGAAGCTAACAGAGCTAACACTAACTTTACAGTCTTATATAATAATAATAATAATAATAAGAAGATCAGGCCTGTTGAATATCATGGTTCGGTACCCAAAGTTCACTTAATGAACTTCCATGTCTAGACTGTTAAGTCATTCAAATAACAGCCTTCACCTGGAGAAACAGCCAGCCACAGTGAGCAGGGGGAGCAGATCATAGTCATAGTCTTCTTCTCCTTGTGGTTTTCAGCAGGCTACAGTCACTGCTGTACTGCTGCTGATTCTTGCCATCAGTTGTGACTACTGCTGTGCAATTACTCAAATTCACAAGGCATCAACAGCTTCTTGCTTTACAGTGACAAAACCATCAAACCATCAGTATATTCTGACGTCAAGATGCATATCTGAGTACATCTGGCTGTTCAGGTTGGCAGGTCTTCTAATAATGAGGGATGTCCCAGTCTGCATTTGTTTAGCCCGATCCCGAGTCCTTTAATATTTAGTAAATACCGATACCAGTCCCAATCCGATAGTTAGCCTTAACTAATATTTTCCTGGATAATACAGCTGCATTAAGAAAAAAGGACCTGCATGCAAGCTGTTTCCTTAATAGGTTTTTTTTTATTTTGTTGAAACAAAGTATATATTTTCATATGGCTCTTTCTTATTCTGCATCTGCTATTACAACATTGGCCTATCACCTTCATTGTGTTAACAGGTGAGTCTGTGACGCTGCACTGTGACAACAGACCCTCGTACACAGCCAGCTAATGTGTGTGAGACGCAGCCCACAGTTAGTTCCTCCATATCATCCACTGCTTTTTTCATATCCTGGACGCATTGCTTGTCTACTTCACACGCGTTCAGCATTTCCTCGATTGCCAGTTTTACATCTTCTGCTGTATGAGACCCACGACACTAGTGCACATACCAGCATACTGTAACTCAAAAGCAGAGTAAATGTAACGTAATGCTGAGATGGTAGGGCATACCGGGGATTCAAGAACTCCAGATGACAAAGAAAACCCTGATCCTCTATGACGGAGATGAGCTGGTTATCCAGAGCGATCGCTTTTATCATACCAAATGAGTAGTATTAAATACAGCTCTTCTGTCACCCCCTCTCTAAATGGTTGTTTTGCAGATGTTAAATGTCACTGCTGGACTGCTTTCACTTTATAATCATTTAGTTATTATAAAGTTATTTCCACACTGCAGACATTTTATCCACAGGTTTGCCAGAGTAACGTTACGTGCGTCTGAGTTCTGCCACAAATTGTGCTCTGACATTAAAAAACAAAACAAAAACAAATTGGCCTTCGGTCCACGTTCAAAATTGCCGATCTCGATCAGTGAAAAAACTCTCACATAGGCTCCAATCCAGATCCTGCAGATCGGCTTGGGACATTCCTACCAATAGTCCCACAGAATACATACATTTGGCAAAATGTAAATTAATATAGGCTCACGGGCTGAGTATGCACACTTCGTTTCCCCAACACTAAATGTGGGCTCTGTCCTCAGCTGCATTAAGACTCTGGCTGTAGAAATAATGTGAGTCCATCGTCCTCAGTGCCAACATCAGTTCAGCTGATCGCAGATCACTGGATGCTGCAGCGACAGTGTTGAGCACAGACTGAATCTGTCTCGCAGCAACAATATGTGCAGACACTGGCAGACTGTTGAGCCACCTGATTGTTCTGATGTTTTTCCTTTTCCCAGCCAATCATAATCAAGGATCATAAACAAGGATCAGAACCATCTGCTTTATAATGGGATTACTGTCCCTGTTCGACTGGGCTGTTTGCTGGATTTACTGTCAGATGTCAGAGTGTTGATCTCTACAGTCGATGAGTCAGCCAGACTAAGTAAAACTCCTGTCAGGGTCTGAGTGGACTTAACTCACTCCGGTCTAAGTGTGCACTTGATCTTGCCAAAGTACAATCTTTGCAGTACTATTTTTCTCCTTGTGCTAACTCACTGTAATCATACATTTATGCCAACTGGCTAATTTTATTGATCTGGCAACTTCTTACAAACAGAAGAGAATCTGCTGTAAACACCATGACAGTGAAGCTCACGGGAGCTGGCTGTGCTCGCACCAGGAAGTGACGTGTTGTGTTTCAGGGCGGTGCACCTGTGATGTGTCTGAAACAAACAGCAATGTGAACCAGGTCATCTCAGCTCAGGTGGGTCAGTCTTACCACTTTGATGACGTAGGGAGCTCCAGCACCCACAGGTCCTGCAGAGTTCTCATCAGCTGAAACAGGAAGAAGAATCATTGTATGATTATAATTATTATGGCTGGCAGAGTACAAAAGATGCATTTAAACAACTGACACAGCTGATCATTACAAGTGCTGCTGTCCTGAGCATGAGTCAAGGCTCTGTGGACTGTCTGGATGATCCAGACGGCAGACACACACATCCCTCCTTCAGCCCTCCATCTCTTCTTACCCAGATATATGAGACCAAATCCTCCCTGGCCGATCGGAGCCCCCAGCTTCCAGGACTTCTTCGCAGTGTCTGTCAGGACTTCTCCAGGGGGGAACTCCTCTGCCAGCTTCCTCTTAGCCGGAGCTCTGCCTTTGCCGGCCGCCTTTCCTTTAGGAGGCATCTGAAAGCACAGTCATGTGAGTCTGCTGCTGCTGCTGCTGCTGCAGGGCTGGAGGACGTAAAGTCAGCTGTGTGTGTGACGGTGTGTATGACAGAGTGCGTGACAGTGTGTGTGACAGGACAAAAGGCGCGTACAGAGAGCCGAGCCTCACTTCTTGAGGAGGGAAACAGTCATGTCGACTAACGCTAGCTCTGATGCTACCCGCGCTGTCATGTTAGCATCGATGTCTCTCTCCTCCGCTGCCGCCAACACCAGAACCGGGACCAGAACCGGGACCAGGACCAGAGAGAGAGGCAGCGGAGGGTCTGCGGCCGACACACGGACACACACGGACACGGCTCAGACAGTTAGAAGACCAATACACACCTGGAGTTTGCAGTTTGTTGTTGGCTGTGCGTTAAGCTGTGTGAGACCAAACTTCCCGCATTACTACCGGTCAGGAAGTGACGTCACAGCACTCTGCCGCCCTACTGGCCGCTTACGCTGCGTAAGCTACGATGGAGATTCTGCGTAAGCGTAAGTGCTGCGGAAAACCCCTGGAGGGGGTCTGTGGAGCCCTGATGGAGAGGTGAGAGAGAAGTGTGTGTGTGTGTGTGTGTGTGTGTGTGTGTGTGTGTGTGTGTGTGTGTGTGTGAGAGAGAGAGAGAGAGAGAGAGTCTCTTCATCCTATAAAGCTGTTTGATGTAATCTCAGATTTCTACCATCGATTATGAGAGCTGGATCAGTTAGTCACCGAACAGTCCGGCCCGCTCCGGTGGAGGAAATATTGATTAAAGATTTGAGTCGGCTGATATTTTTACAGCTGAAAGGTGTTCATGGAGTTATTATTACACTTCACTACAAGTGCAAGTGTTGAAGTGGAAGTGGGCGAGCGATGTGGTGGTTTGGCTGTGAGATTCATCGTTAAGAGTAAAATGATGTGTCTCATGTTTCATTTCTACAATCAAGCTTTAATTCAACACCTCAGCAGTTTCCTCAGTCTCCACACTGTTCGAACACATTGGCCCAAACTTTCAGTTAATTCACACATTTCCATGTCACGTGTTTTTTTAAAAAAAACAAAAAACATCCAGTTCATGCTCAGGAAGTGTCGAGGTGTGTGAGCGAGGCCCCTGAGGCTTCGGAAGTGATCCACTTCCTCGTTCAAGTTTTGGCACTCGAGTGGTTTTACTGATGTATATATTTGCCAGATTATTTGTCGTGGAAACCTCGTGCCTCACTGATAGTTGAGTCTGACCAGCAGCCTCCTGCTCCTCCGCCCATTCACAGCTGCTCTCCAGCTGCTCTCCCGCAAAATAGTACCAACGTCCCCTCATGGAACTAATTCCCATTCACACACTCAGAAGGAACAGTGATGTCTTTGAAAGTAAGCGAATAGCGATAGTCTGCCAAAGACATCTGAGTTACTCTACCATTGTTCTTTTTGCTCAACAATGAAGTAATGTGTCTTTTTGTGCAAACACTGTGAGGTGAGTGACATCAAGCTGCCTGATGTGATGTTATTAACATCACATCAGGGCTGCTCACTACATTAACACACATGGAGGGCACAAATTAACCGTGGGCCCCCATTTTCCCACCAGGCTCTCATTGTGTACGCAATAGGTAGTTATTACACATCAGTTTGTCGTAACTTGATTAAAAGAGGTTTTATATTATGAAATAAAAATGATGAGGTTAAAACTTAAATAATAAAAGCCTAAGTCCATCCTTCTTTTCTTCGCTTAGAAGATATGAGCTTGAAGGTAGAAGATGATGCTTATGTATTATTATTAAACCTTAATGTAGAGACTATGACAAGGATTACGCAGGATTTGTCGGTGCTGAGGTACCTCAGCTCAGTACAGTTTATACTGTGTGGAGGTTCAGATACTTTACACCTGTGTACATTTCATCAGTCTTAAAGTAACCAGTATTTGGGTAATGACTTACTTTTGTAATAAATTCATTTTATCAGTAACATAAGTGTTATAAAGCGTTGATAAGATATTACTACAGTTATGTCATGTACATGCACATGTTACAATCCATGTTACTGACACACAGTGAGCTGTTGTTTCTTTCAGAGCCCATCACACCAATATGAACATGTTAATCCAGGCTCTGTGTGTTTAATGTATCCAAGCCTAGAAGTTCTGTGTTGAGACTGAAATGAGCCTGATGATGAAGCCTGATCCTCTGAGCACACTTTAACTTACAGTGTTCAATCACAGATGTCCGTGCAGTCCTTGTTCTGTGGACTAAAATAAAAAGAGATGTTTCTCTTGTCATGTCATTATAGACTACATTATAGAAGCTATAAATCTGTTGTGTTTCATATGACTGAGCCTGCAATTACACATATTTATTCATATCTCATATTATATCAGACTGGATCAGCCTGCTCATCACTGTGTCCAAGGACATTCTTTTATTTAAGAAGATTGCGGCTGTTTAATTGTTCAGTAGAGGTTTTCTGGACATTTTGTTGAAAGAAGCTAAAAAGTAGTGTCATGAAAAGACGGCCTCACTGAAGACGCTCATGTTCTCTGTGAACAGTCAACTGAAATGAACCGTTTGCAACTAATGAACATGAACGCATCTTGAAGTCCCACGAGGGTTCGATACTTATTAAAAATCTAGTGGTGGGAAATGTTGCACAGCCTAAGGAGAGTTTTCAGTCAGAAGTGACAGACTCAACCCAAGGCATCATGGGATTGCAAGCGGACGGCTAATAATCATGCTTCCAGCGACAATAACTGTTTTCAATACAGAACATGGATAAATAATCACCAAAGTCAATCATCGCCGGATTAATCATTATGGATGTATTTACAAAGTCTTCAGAAAGATACTGCAGTCCACGATTGGATGACAAAACTGCTGAAATGCAAATGATCGCAGCAGATGCAGAACGGTACAGTCTTTAACATGCAGCCTTTCATGTGGCATGGTTGACGGCAAGCTGGGGTGGTAGTGTTTTCTTGAGCTAATTTCCCCCAAAACCCTTTTTGTGAAAGCATTTTATTTCATGCTAAAGAAATCAAACAGACAGAAGAAAAGAAACAAATGAATGCTGATCATGTTTCGGACTGCGAAAAATTAAAAATTCAAGTTTAGAAGTTCTGAATGTGAACTTGTTTTGATCTGAGTCTGACCTCTAAAGAAGCTCTTGTGTGAATATACACAACAGTATGCTGAAGTCCTACGCCCTTCGTGCCCGTCTCATTGTGTATGTTCTTCTCATTGTGGCTGTAAATGCTGGATCCAAATAGGCATGTAAATGTGCAAAGCCTTACGTATTTTGAATGTGTCATTCGATACAAACATATTGGGTTTCACTTGCAACCCGTTGCACAACTCATGAATAAAATATTGTTCCTTTTGTGTCTTGTCTTTCCAAGTGATCACGGAGTGGAGAGAGCTACACTTCACATCCAGGAGGGCTGGTGGCACAACTGTTCGTACCTGAACTGTCGAACACATTTCTGCTCCCTCTTTAAATCTGAATTCATTCAGAAACTTTTCGATGGCTTCCAGACACGCTTGGCTACGTTCGAACTGACTCTTTGCCTTCAGGTTCCAGTTGAAAGCTTAATATCAGCGCCCTAAACGGAGGGATGACCCGCTGTAGTGACAATGATGAGCAGAGCGACGATGAAGCAGAAAAACCCAACAAGAACCAGAAGAAGAGAAGTAAAGGAGAGAAGCATGTGTCTTTCCCCCCTGATGAAAAGATAGTGTCCGGCTTCGCTGAGCACATGAACACTGACAGAAAGGGTAAGCTGCTGTTTAACTTTGTGTTGAGTTGAACGTGAATCTCATTTATATCATGATAGTAACTTGATTTCACTTTGGTAACCTTTGGACATCTGCATTTACATTGCCCTTTTTTCAGTCATACATTGCTTAAACACTGTTTCCTCGTGAAGTATATACAAAAACTGTTTCTGCCATTCTTGTGCCACTAGCAAGCTCATAGATTTTAATCTATGAACATTGTCAAAAAGTTGATGCAAGAATGGATGTGCTGGAGGGACGGGGGACGCCCTGCTGTGCACACTGCTGCATTCTTGCTGCCTCACAGTGAAACAACCCACACAGCAGCACATTAGAGAGTTTCTGATAGAGATTTGGGAGGCATGGAGGATTTCAGCTGTATACGACTGCACTTGTGCTACTCATGCACATTTTTTAATTATGCTTGTGTTTTTGTGGTGGCTGGTTTGTATTACAAACAGCCAGCGGTAGTGGAGATACAGCAGACCACCAGCTGTACTTTCCACAGGAAACACACCGTCATCTTAAGCTAGCTGAGTGTGTTATGGGGTTTAGCTGCTGTTAGACAGTTAATTTTTGCTTGTTTATGCAGCAATAGCTAACAGTTGCTTCTCACTGTATTCTCTGTCGTCAAGTTGTCGGCTAACCCTAACCCTTGGATGCTGTCTTAGCTGGTTGGTTGGTTACTCTAGCAGTAGTAGACGTGCCCTCTTTTTACTTAATCGTCAGTGTTAACTGGGAGCTCACAGTGACCCAGTCAGACTGTCAGATAAGTTCCTACAAGTTCCTCCATACCTGACGGTTTTCCAAGAAGCTATTGATTTCAGTTTCATGGGGACTTTAAATGACGAAAGTGAGAGACAATTCCTGGAAATGTCCCTTTACCTTTACAGGGTCTTTTCTGGCCCAATGGCTAACCTCCATATACATATATACTCTGTATACATATGTATATAGAAAAAACAGTTAAAATCAAATATTTAAAGACTGTCCAGGTCTGTACGTATCATCTCCAAAATGTATTTAACTAAAAGCGACTGAAAATTCAATCCAGGTTTTGAAGGATACACAACGCTCTAAATGTTTAAGTGCTTCAAAAGTGAAATGCTCTGTTCCCTCTCACATCTGGAATTCCCCATCCTACAGAGCTATGGTTGATAAATCGAGATGCCTGATTTGTTGATTTATTGTTCAGACAGATAATTATGTTCTTCTCACTTCTCGCTGACTGCCTTCTTCCCTGTAGTACACACAAACACACTCAGAGCATCGCACAGTTTACCGTATGGCATTTCTGAGGCCCTGAAGCACTCTTGAATGGTGGCTGATGGCAGACTGGGAGGGAGAGGCATTAAATAACTGAATGAGTGTATTCTTCTATTTTAGTTGACAGCTGCATCACCTTGACAGAGGTAATGGTGGCCTACCAGCAGAGCTGCAGCAGACATCAGGTCCAACCCAGGGAGCACATCCTGCAACAGCTTCAGGTACACCGCTTCACAGATCAGTCTTTGACACTGAACAAGAAGGACCTGTATCTGGAATGATCCAATACTATTCAGGATTATGGATCTGGCACATATCTGTAACAATTACAGAGAGTATATAGGAAGATCTGATCACAGCCACATATTTGACATCAGGTGGATATGATGCCTGTAACATGTCCCTCAGCATATCGCATTTATATATCACAAAGATTGCACACACGGCAAAATGGCATCAACAGACTTTCAGGCATTTGCACATACTGAGAGATCCAAAGAAATGCGATGATCATTTTCACTGATTTGCAACACTGACATGGCGGGTCAAATATTTGATTTGATGATCTATGTTCTGTCAGTAAATCATTAGGTAAATCAGTCATAAATCAAACATCACAAAATTGAAATGACTTGAAAAGTTTGCTTGACATAATTTAAATCATAATACAGCCTACAGGGTTGAGCGCAGTTCGTTGAAGTGTTCGTGCAGATGTGGCTCTCTGAACGGAAGAAAGTAACTGTTTTAGGTGTTTGGCAGGTGGATAATTATGCATACATGTGTTGGATGAACTCAGAGTTTACAAGTTCTCTATTAACTCTAAACATGCACCACAACAGAACTGTATGAGCTGTCCTGTACTTAAAATGCTTCTATAACTCCTTATGTTTTCACATGTTTGAATGCATGCATGCACGTGCACTCGCAGTATGTGCAAACAGACATATCGTATATAAAACATCATGCCTGCTGTGTGTGAGGAGTCACATGTGTCTGTGTGGCTGAGTTGTCCTTCATCACACACGGTACATATACATGTGTGGGACTTCCAGTAAATGATCTTATTAGTGTATGTACGCGTGTAGTCCTCTGTGGCCTCTACACCCAACACAATGTGTGTGTTTGTGTGTCTGTCCATACCTCCATCCTTCCTGCCCCAGTCTGTGGTGGTGCTGTCACTCGATACAGACCATCTCCTCCTGGAGACTCTTCTCGAGGTCCTCTGATGAGACCGTCTTGCTCCTGTCTACAATAAATCATTAGATGAGTGCTCAGCTCACAACAACATCATGCGTCCTCAAAGCGCGGGTCAGAACCAAGGCTCAGCATGTGGCTTGAACATCTGTTAGTGGGCCACCTTTACACAGGTGATTATAGCTACTAGTTTTGTTCCCGCCGCAAGGGGTCGCAAGATTTATAATGTGAGTCGCGAGAAAAACAGCAGTTGACAAAATCAATCTCGCCTCAGCGTCGTCTGCCCTGGAGCCTTCAGTCGTATCACGTGATCATCTTGAGCAGATGGCGCTGTAGATGTTACATTGTTATATTTTTTTTTCAGTCAAAATACTCAAATGAAAATCAGGCCAATAACCATTCCGATATAATGAGAAACAATCATCTTAATTCAAACAGTGACAACAGATCCTCATGATACAGTTCTAAGCTTCAGCCTGACCGAACCTGCACAGTGAAATACTGTTTTCAAAGACGTGTGTGCAGCGCGGTCCTTTTTATGCAACATCAGCAGCTCTCCTCATAAAAGGACTGTACCACGCAGTGATATTACAGTTCTCCAGAAATGATCAATATTAACACTATAACCTGCTGCAGCTTCACACACTGTCACAGCATATCCAACCGCAATCTCAAGGTTTTATTAAAACAAAGGCACCTTCATGCAACAGCACAAGCTTTCACACACACACACACACACACACACACACACACACACACACACACACACATGCACACTAAAATCTCTTGGATAATTTGAATGATTTGGTTTCATCGGCCTGGATCAGGGTTATTGCCGAACATCAACATCATCTCCACTCAAAACAAGAGGCTAAGAGCAGGTCAAATGCAGGACTTTTTTTGGCTCGTAATACTGTTAATAATATCAAGGTATGTATTGAACCGTGGGCTAATTGTATTGTTGCACCCCTAGTAAGCTGTTTGTACTGATCGAGGTTGTTGTAGGCAGAACATGAGTATGTGATGTTGAACACAACCACACACACAACCAAGGCTGTGGCAACAAAATGGTGGGGAAATTTTGTTGACCTACCAACTGACTGAGCAACACACACACACACGCACACACACACACACACACACACACACACACACACACACACACACTCGCCCTCTCCAGTGACTTAAACTCACTTATTTTCTCTTTGCCGTACTTGAAACACACAGTCTGCCATTCATAATTTATTTTATGTACATAATAACTTAGAGCAGCGATGTTAAAGAACGCTGCTCTCCACCCTGCACCCCCACCCGCTTGCATAAATTTTGCTTGAGATCAAGGAGAATTATTTGTGGAAAATTAGAGACTTAGCAGTGCTTACATTAAGCATACAGCCGCTGTATTATCTCTGAGGTGCTAATGAATCCGGGTTGCATTGGAAAACGAATGTAGGTGGTCCTCCTAAAAGAGTAAAATATGTATAGTTAGGCATTAGCTAAGAGGGGCAATGTTTAGACCAAAAGGGCTGCATGTGAATGAATCCATAATAAGACGATGCAAAACGAAACGACAAACACCTAAAGAGCAAATTTATTAAATTAGGTCTTTTCAGGCGAGGGGCGATTCCCCCGAGAGCCAGCGTTGAAGACTTTTAAAGCTTTTTTTTATTGCACCCTTGGGCCCCTTTGCACTCCTTTGAAATGCTGTAAGTGGATAAAACAGTATTGCTATTCGTGACATCTTCATAGGGCTGGTACTGGTGAACAATAATAGAGCCAACCGGGGGTCTAAGGCCGCCGTGCTTTAACTGTCTGATTCCACTGTGAAGTCTGTGTCTCTCCTTTCTGTTTCTGTTTGGCTCACTCTGTAATTAGAAAGGTAATTGAGATGATCAAGCTCCATCTCTACACGACTATTTTGGCACGAGGAAAGAGCTTAACTGCAGTCATTTATATTCAAATTAAGAAATAACTGTGAAACACATTATGAGCTAATACAGGTGGTACTGTCAGGTTGGTCTCTCCCACTGAGAGACAGGGACATTGTTTTGATTGATTGATCCGTCATTATTTTGGTATTTATGTTGAAATGAACAAAGTCCTTACACTCGTAGAGGACTGACTGAAAAGGTGTAGGCCACAGATTATCGGGCGTACCCTTCCCACAGTCCAGCATTTAAAGATATAGTATGTAAGATTTCTCCATTGAAATGTGTAAAAATGACCAGATGCGTGTGAGATCGTTTGTGTGTTGAGCTGTTTCTTGCATTATTACAAATGTTCCCAACAGTGCTCAAAGCAGAGAAATCCAGGGCTACACTCGAGCTAACGGTGCTCCTGTCTCCCATAGAGTGAGGAAGATAAGACTAACAGTGGATTCAGCTGTTAAAACATTACCTCCTCTGCGAACATTTATACCTGAACCAGGTCAGATAGAATCCCATCAGCAGTGATGATTGTTCAGTGGTGTGTTCACGTCCAGCAGATCATCACCGCGTTGTAACAAAATACAAATACAAAGTACTGTAGATTTGCCTTGTGAAGACAGAATCATGGGGTGTCAAACCATTCATCATCTGACAGGAGCTCTTTTTTAAACTCCACCAAGGATCTTATGTTTTCACTCATGTCCGTTTGTTGTTTTGTCAGCACAAAACCCAGTGAACAGATGTCCACGCAGCTCTGATGGAGCCGGTGTCTCGGCCCAGAATAGACCATGTTAGCTTTCAGTTCAGCTGTGGATGAAGGGACAGCTCCAGGAGTCTTGTCTCTCTTTAACATTGCATTTGTGACAATTCTGCTAATTCCTCAGGGAGCGATGCATTGAGCCTGATGAAACAGCCAGGTGTATTTAGATGACTGGTATATCTGAGGGAGTTGAATTTGATGTGGATTATAATTGAAATTAAAGGTTATTATTTCCCCACACAATGAAGATTGTAAGTCCACATCTGTGTCAGCTTTCTCAAGGTCTCCTATTAAACTATCCTCCCAGAATTTAGCTCACATACATCCGTTAAATGTATATGGATCAGCTCAATGTTCCTTCTGCTGTATTGTGTGAAGGGGATTTACTGATTGATTTATTTCAATATACAGTGAACAAAAAAACAAAAAAACAAAAAAACAAAAAAAATTGTTTCTGGGTTTTAAGTGAAGTATTCTCCAAGCATCCAAACACAAAAGGATTATAAATCAAATGCACTCAGACTATGGGTTTGTATTCTTTCCATGCTGTTTGGAGAATAAGCTCTGAATTAGTTGCATGTTGGAAAGTCTTCTAATGAAAAGCTTAGTGGTTGTTTCCCTTGCAGATTATTCAGTTGAGTGGACTGAAGAGAAATCAATTACTACAACTTAACTTTCATTATTTACCCCACAGCTACAGGAAAAAAAAAAAAAAAATAAATGGCCTCCTTACATGACAACATGCCTCTCTTAAATTCATGGGGTCAGATTCAATACCCACAAATGTTATTTTCCCGAGATAATTCCCTCTGAAGGCTGGGGGAGGGTGAAGAGACAAGAGAAAATCTGTTTTTACATATCACCACCGCTTTCTCAGCTCTTTTGATTAGCATTAATGTTGCACTGCACAAGTCTGCCGGCACAACTGTTATGGCACACACACGCACACACACACACACAGCTATATCTTCCCCTGCCTACTGAACTCTAAGGGGAACATTTTTTTTTTCTTTTAAATTAAATGCATGCTGATTGTTATCCCCCCTCACTGTGGAACAGTCTGCAGCGAGGTAAATGTCACTAAGTAAGTGCCGCACTCTTTCCTTGGCGGTAGTTAGCGGGTTTTGCATGAAATATAAAAGCAGAGAGAGGAGAAGGAGGAGGCGGAAGAGTGTTCCTGCATGTGTCTGAATGTGAGGGCTTATCAGGAAACAGCAGGGGGACCGGACATATGTCGCTCCTCTCATTACAGCCGATAACGGGGCGGTTAGCGGCGCATTTGAAATGCTGTACAGTGGCAGCCGCCGTGATCACACGGAAAGAAGAGAAGCGGGGAGTGTGGGTCGGGACGAGGATCACCACGGGACCCGCGGCTAACGCACTTCAGTCTGTCATTCAGACGGCCTCGCGCTCACACACACACACACACACACACACACACTGTCAGACACAACATGCTTTATTTAAAACACACCGACTCCACAGCCTCTCTATTGTACTTTTACACCATTTTGCTTGGATGCCATTTGGGAAACAGCATGCATAACTGGAAAAGGATGTCTACTTGTAAAAGAGTCTCTTTTACATTCTCTGCCTCTAATTGAATTTGGAGCAGTTGCAGTTAAACTGAATGGCATGTGTGATGCACTATTGGTGGTGCACTATTAGGCTGAATTGAATTTGCATGGTTGGGTGGTCGCACAAGTAATATGAGTGCTTTTGTAAGTGGGGTAATATTACAGGCCTGGACCGACCGGTTCACACGGGGGGAGACGCTCCGTCACCAAAGTGGCCAAATGTTTCCCAAAAAAAAAAAAAAAAAAAATCATGAAATTAAAGTGGCTTGTTCATCATGAAATTGTCCTCACAGCTGAGTTGTTGTTAGCTGCGCTGGATCGTCCCTCGTTACTCCGTCACTCCCCCGAAAGACTGCAGTTGTAGCTCTCGGCCTGCACCGAGGGTCAGGTGAGCCACGTCACAGAGCAGGACTACGTTTAAATGCGTACGGGATTTTCTCACTTTCTGATCATTCAGTTAGTTTTGGTTTTATTTGCGGTTTTCACAAGTGTGTCTGTGAGTATTCTGCCTCCGTCCTACCAAAGTGGAGGAGATAATATTCTCCACATATACGCACTGTTGAAAATGGAAGTAGGTGGAGGATAATGAAGTAGGTCACTAGTTACATGTTTCAATGGCAAAGATTCACATACATTCAAAAGACACTCCCAAACTAAACGGGACTAGAGCTCGTGTTATGATCAGCCAGTGAGAATCAGCAATGAACTTTGACAGCTCCACACTGACACAGTTGGTGTTGTGTCTGCTAACAGAGCGACGGCCGACAGCACAACAGAGGCAGACACAGGTCGGATATCAGCACATCAGATTAATGTGAGCTGTACGTTGTGCTGGTGTGAACTGAGGGGAGAAGCAAACGAAGGAAACGATCGAAATACATAAATAAATGATATACACCGATCCAAATATCACTAGTGCCGCTGCCACTATTTACTGTGGGAATCTTCCCAGTGATGAACATGGAATTTTATGATTTATAATAAATGCATTATTGTCAAGCACTTTTTGTGAGACTTAATACAGAAATCAGTCTGTAGACTACACGACAAGCTCGTACATACACACTGACACTTGTGTACATGTCACACACTGTGCAGCTTCCAATCAGAATTATACATAATAGAGCACTACTTTGTAGTTCAGTTTTTGGCAACATTGTATATTAACCTTTTTTTTTTATTTTTATTTTTATAAATAGTAGATTTAGCTTTTACAATGCTATAATAAAAGGTTTAAAAACTACTCAATTGTTTATTAACAGTCAAATAAGTATTAACTATTAAATTTAAATAGCTATACATTTACCATTTCTAATGCTGGTTATGATAAAGTGTTTTCCTGTTTTTAGTCTCCTTCTAATTTATTTTATGTTAAAGGCTGAAGATGAATCACATCACTGGAAGTGTTTGTGCCTCAGGTGTTCACGCTTCCTCCGTCAGTCTGCTTCTGTTAACACCGATACACACAATGATACAAAAACATGTGCATGCACTTTGGTGGCCAGCTTGTTGTCATATAAATTCCTCAATTAAAATATTAATACGAAATATAAATATGAATAAATAATAAATAAATTAACCTGTGACGTTCAAACTGGAGTGGTATTTTTCACTCCCAGCAGGACGAACGCCGAGTGAATCACAACGTGACAAACTTAAAGAACTGAATCTAAAATTCAGCACACACACAAACAACCACACACACGCACACACACACACACACACACACACACACACACACACACACGCTTGCAAACCAGCGCTCAGCACTCAGACTGGAATGTGTACGTTATTTTGACATCAACCATTTAAGGGGACAGTATATTTTACACAAAGTGGCATTAATTAAGTCGCTAAATGCGCGCTATCAAATATTTCAAACGCAATGCGAGTGAACAAAGGGGGTGACAGAGGGAAATACTGTGAAAGTCAATTAGAATTTTATGTACGTTTTTAGATCTCTCTTTTTAAATGATGAATGAAGTTACTAATTTTGTCTGTGCTCTTTCTAGACACTGCAGCTTTAATTGCTAATTGTTAACAGCGAACGAATACATTTGCATATTAATTAGCTCCCAATTTACATTTTTAATTTGCTGCCTTCAAAGGGTGTGAGATAAAAGGTCGTGTTATTTTAAATAATTTATCCTTTATTGCAGAAAAGATGCTGAAAGGAAAATGTGTGTGGGGGGGTTGGTGATTTTTAACCCGTAAGAGCTCTGGAAAAGCATTTTAAAAATACATACAAATATATTTATTTATATTTTTCTGTCAGTTAATTAAACGGGGCTAAGGAGAAAAATAGTGCACTCACAGAGTTTTTTAATACAAAGCCACCCGTAGAGGCAGAGCAGCTCTGGACGGTTGAGTGAAGAATAGTGAATGCACCAGAGATGACTTCTGTGAAAGTCAAGTTTAGAAACCAGATCCCCCCTCTCTCCGTCTTTTCCTGCTGCCTGTGTGTGTGAGTGTGCGAGGGAGGGAGCGCTTTTCTTTTTATCACGCCATTTTGTCCTCTCTCCCTCCTGACACATCAATTGATTTGGCAGGCGACGCCTTCGGTTTCCATCTTTCACCAGCGGAGAGGGAACGAACAAGTTCAGAAATTCATTAAGATGAAAAACAGCCACCACTGTATTTCTTGTGTGGAGGAAGTGCTGCGTGTGTGTTTCCCTCTCTGTCTGCATATGTGTGTGTGTGTGTGTGTGTGTGTGTGTGTGTTTGAGAGTGTGATATGGGTAGCCAGCCAGTTGCTTCACATTCTTACTGAGTGTTGTTCATTGGCTCGGTGCCACAAACAAACGGCTCTCGCAGGCAGTCTCCAGCCGGACACCAGCTCACACTGACACCTTTTTTTTTCTTTTTTTTTTTCTTTTTTGCTGTTGTGACAGACCAAACAAAAATTCTGAGGTGACAGAAATGCACACAAAGTCAACACAAGAGATGAGCGGAGCAGGCTGGACATCACCACCCGAAACAACTTTTTCTTCTCGTGCACGAAGCCAAAAAAGATCCCTGACATGCTCCGCCCACCGCGGGCGCACAAAGGGAACAAACACAAAAAATAGACGAGACTCCTCAGAAAGAGGCGCGTGATGCTGCAGCCAAGTTCCTCCTAAATCTAAAGTATTTCAATGTTTCACACGGTACAAACTGATGACATGCTTACGATGAGTCACACGAGGAGCTGGAGGGAGCCAGAACAGGCCAAAACACATCTGACATTTAAGAGCTTTAAATCAAAACACCTTTTTGTAGATCATTAAAGCAGCTGCGTGAATTCATAAAGACGGCGATAACTGATGGTTTCACGACTTATTTTATTTTCATATGTGGTCAGTAATTGTGCTAAACACAGCGGGTCTAAACAGGTCAAATAGACCTGATGAATGTTTGACGTCTCGTCCTGCTGATGGAGGAGAGTGGCACGGAAGGAGAGCAGATCGACCAATCAGGTTTAAGAGGCACATCTGTAGTTTTCCAGAAGTCTAGAGCCGACACAAAAAAATATCGTTCAATATTTTAGAATACGTGTCAAGCATGTATGTGTCAGTGTCGCATAGAAGTAGGGAATAGGAGAGAATAAATATATTATTTATGCATATTTCTTATTATAATATTTTCTCAGAGTGCAGAAAAAAGTGATTTATGTGACGTACAAAGAAACCAATGAATGTTAATTACAACTTTTCTGATGTATACAAGGACAGAGAGGTGTGATAGGCCAATATCAACAATGTCACAATACACAATCTCGATATTTTTAAGTGGGAACTGGAGGATGAAATCAATATTTTTTTTTACCAAATACCTCCATATTAATAGTGTGTCAATACTGTATGGATGACTATTGGTGCTTTCACCAAAAAAATAACATGAGATTTGTGGTAAATAATCGTCAGTAATGTGGATGTGATGACAAAATGTGTAAAGGCAAGTGTTGGAGAACAGTCTGGAAACTTCACTATTCTTTACTGGTATGCAGCCACTTTAACACCAGACAACACTAACATACAGCCACAATACTCTCATAGCATGATAACAATATCATATTCATATGTTCCCCAGCCCTGCTGTGTATGTTCACTTAATAATTATGAATGAGTGTTTGTCACATTCATGGTACTTTTTTTGTCAGATTCTAGAGGGAAAGAGACTGAATACTAAAAAAAAGAAACAAAACTACATTATTGCAATTTGCTGTATTTTTAGGGATCAACTGATTAGAGAAAAAAAAAAAAATATATATATATATATCAAACTCAAGTGATGCAGCTCCGGTCCGTCCCGTCTGAGCTCACAGTGAAAACCTGCCTCAGTGATATATGTGGCGCTGTGTGTTGCAGCACGTGCACATACATGCACACACACACACACACTGCACCCAGACACACACTCTCGCTCTGTGGTGTAAATGAGTGTGGATGCGTGTGTGCGTGTCTCAGTTAAGATGATTACGGGGGAAATTCAACCACCTCTTCCAATTACACACTAGCCTCTTGTATACATAAACAGTGCAATTTATGTCCCATTGATCTGTCTAATTCTTAACAGGAGCACATTATGGCCAGCATTTTTTTTTGTCTCCCTCCCTGTTCTGCTCTCTGTAGCGCGAGAGCCGAGCGAGGAAAGCCTTCCAAGTCCTTTTGTGCTCCCCGCGTCCCTTTGAACAATGAATCATATTTAGAAGTGAGAGACAAAACAAGGAGCTGCTCACACACACAAAAAAAAGGCGGCATTTCAGTGAGCCAGCGACGATGAGCTGGTGCAGGAGAGGCAGTCAGAAGCCAGGGTCTGAGTGACGTGAAGAGGGTGACGGGGCTGAGGAGAGGTTTCTGAGGCCCCCCGTGCCCCACTCGCTTTTTGTTGACAGAACGACAGAGAGCGACTGTAAATCACTGCACACAACATCATGAAGTGATGCTGAAAACTAGCAGCTCATGAAATGTGGTGAACCTGTACCAGCACAAAAGAGCTGTTACACTTTATTATAACTTCATATATAATTCTAATAGTTTTTTTTATTATATATTCTTATTGAAATTGTTTTCCAGTATCTCTCTTTTATTGTCTCTGTTTTTTGAGACTCACTCTTGTGCTGCTACTTTTGTTCCCCCTGTGCCGCCGTGTGAGCTGCAAAGTTCTATCAAGGGCGATCAATAAAGAAACATCTTAGCATCTTAACAATCATTAATAAATGGTAAATTCATGGTTGATTGTTCATAGCCTTATTTTAAACTGCAGCTTTACAGTAAACATTCACTTAATAGATGGTTTGTTGAGCATTTCATTGTTTGTTAACAGTTAAACAACTACTGAGTTGTTTAAGTTTAATTACCTATAAATGTACCATTTATTATTTATAATTATTGTTAAGTGTTGCTAAAAGAAAGTCCCTGAAAATGTATTTTTCATCACATTAAAGGGCCACTGTGTAGTTTTTTTGTAATAAATCAAAACTCAGAATTTTGATATTTACAATATTAATGAGATCATAAAACAAAATCAGAAATATGCATTTTTCCATCAGTGAATAAACGAGCTGTTTGAAGCTAGAAAGGTGGCGGGGTCTGCCACATATAAACAAAGTAAGACAGTATAAATGTTGTTGTCCTTTAAGGTCAGTTTGTTTATTCACTTTATTAATTCATGAAAACAAAGAGATTGATTAGTTTGTTTGTTTAGGCAGAAAAAATTAAAATCAGCCAATGGAAATCTTTCTCTGCTCATCAACATTTATTCAACAAAACTACAGACTGCTCCTTTAAATTTTCCTGTCTATAAAAAAGGGGTGGTATAAAACATTAATTATCTTAATTAGCGTGATTCTATTTTTAAGTCACTATATAACTAGAGCTTATTAGCTCGATGCTCACACATGATGGCAATTGCCATTAACAGTATAGCAACAGCAGCAATATTATTTTAAAATGATCCAGTTGACTTAACATGTTAATTATAAAACCATGTGTGCTAAAACCTGCAGACATATACATCACTGTATTTAACCTTACCTGGTTGACTCAATAGAGAGGTGAGGCCACACCCCCTCCTGGCTGAGATGACATCATAAACTGAGAAGCTTTCCCCTCAGCTAAATGTTATTTTACTATCCTTGTAACAAATTGTAAATTGACTGGAAAATAATCATTTGAAGTCACAGACATCAAATGTGTGAATCATGGCAAAATTCAAACAGGATCAAAAATATATTTTGTATTCTTTATTATTTATTTTTATTATTATTATTATTATTATTATTTTTTTATTTTTTATTTTTTTTAATTTTATTTTTTTGTTTTGTTTTCAAAAGAAGAGGTCCCATGTGGCCACTGGCATGTGCTACTCTGCTTATACACTGGCCAGCTACAGCAACCCCAGAGGATCAAAAACATAACTCAGAGTCCCAGCCATCATTGTGTGGCATATTTTCCATTTTACTTTATATTCTTCTCTATGGCAGCAGCTTCATGTGCAGTAACAGCAAAATATAGCAGTTTACTTCCAAAAATATTTGATTTGCCACTTTATATGCAGTGATTAAATAAAACTCACACACTCCGTGTGATGGTATTTTGGAAATATGACTCATGATGCACAGTCTCTAAATTTGTATTGTGATTGTATCAATTTTGGAGATAAACTCTCCATCTCATCCTACAAAATAAGTAGAAGATGAGTGGTCAAGTTTGTGGGAGAAGTATCATTATTATTTACTTTTGATCATTCTTTGAAGAACTCACCTTTCTGCCTCATCCTGACTGTGCAGGTGTGGTTTGATTGACAGTGGACAAAGAAGAACACCCTCACAACCATGATCACATTTTGATTTAAAATATTCTTCAATCTGGATGGGTTTTATCGAAAATACTGTATATGACAACAGCTTTTTTCCATGTGAACCCCACCCACTGCAAACCAGAGAGAACAAAAACCACAAACACACAAACGTCTCCTAACGAAGCATCGAGTCTTCACTCGCAGCGAGGAGCTGATTGAGACGATCGTGGAAGCAAAGCAAACATTATATGATTTTCCACACAAAACAAATGCTCAGCGGCTTTGAAATCTGCATTAAGTATAAATGTGTAAAACTACTCCAATGAGAAGCATCAAATTAAACAAATAAAGTCAGAAAACACTTTCCTTCATGTGAAAAATACAGATGATGGAGGGAAGCAGTCACCCACATTTTTAATTTGCTCACCTTTGGGGCCCCCTGGTGGTCTCTAATTGATCATTCCACCGACTGATATTATATTAAAAAATAATAATAATCAGTTTTCATGCTAAACATCCAAATAAAGTGAAACAGCATTTGATTATGAGGCAACAGTCGTCCATTGAATCCAGACAGATGAGGGTCTTTCAGGGTAGCTGTTGACCTCAACCTGCCTTAATCAATGATATATCAGATTTACTTAATATCCATAGTAATACATATTTGTCAGAGAGGAAACTAGATCGTATCAGGAGAAGAACATGCTTATATTTAAAAATACAAAAGGCATAATAATCCCAAGGCACAGAGCGTCATGTACCACAGGGAAGCTTTTTTTTTGTTTTTAAAAAAAAACAAAAAAAAGCAAAAAAAACAAATCCATGTTCCTTTTCTCTGTTTAGCTTGTCATTAGAAAAAAAAAAAAATCTGTTTTCCACCATCCGCACAATTCTGCCATCTTCGGTGATTGATGCAGTCAAATTAGATGTATGTGGAACACTGGCTCTGGCAAATGAACACATCAACTGATGACCAGCTGTTTCTAATTATTATACACTGGTTAATTAGGACGCCGTGTCACCATCAACGACGGCGGTAAACTGTGTGAAATTCATAATTCATGCTCTGCCGTTCAATAAGCCTCCCTGATGAAACCAGTACAGTGTGGCATGGATGGAGAGGCCGTGCAGAAAGAGGCGAGGGGGGGGGGGTGTACTGCTGTTGCCAAATATCTGAGTGTGTGCGTGTCTGTGTGCGTGTCTGTGTGTGTGTGTGTGTGTGTGTGCGTGTCTGTGTGTGTGTGTGTGTGTGTGTGTTCACGCCTTTCCCTCACACCTCCTGCTTCTACCCCTTTCTCTGTCTCTCTCTCTCTCAGCAGGGTGTGTGTGTAGGTGGCAGTGTGAAATGTCTGGATCTCAAAGGTAAGCTGAACACTTCACTACCTCATTATTAAATATGATTGAGGACTTTATGTGACATTCATGATACACTGAATGATTTTCTAATGTTTTACATATTCAGTCACAGTGTAATTAAAGAACATATGTCATAACAGACCGCGGTTTCTTAAAAATAACAATTTAAATCATAAAAATGTTACAACTTTTACACAAAGAAGAAAAAAAGAATTTATGACAAATCTGACATCAGTTATTAACAACACCTCTCGGTGTGAAATTTTTGATTTTGCATTTCACTATACTTCACACACACAATGTCTTAGAATTTAGTCTTAAAGATTGGGACCAAGCCAGCGGGTGTGGATTCATTGAAATTATCTTGTGAAACAAAATGAGTGCATTTCCTTTGTTTGCTGCAGTTAATGCTGACTTCCATGTGCTCATCAAAAGCACAATGGAGAAATTCCACTGGAAATCTGCCATGAAACCCACGAGTAGATAACTTCTGTTCTGGCATACACAATTACACTTTCACTGGATTCTATGTGTATAATAATTCTTCTTGTTCCTGACATGCTTTTAAAATGTTCAGGAAGTTTTCAGTCACTTACGGATGGGTACCGAAAGCTGGTATTAAACAGGGCTCAATTGTTGGAAATTGTAATGTCGATGAGCTCCGATGTTGTCTGTTCAGTACTGGAAACTTTGTAGTCGTAGCTGTAAACAAGGGTGTGTTCATGAACTCAGTCTTAGCATTATCTAAACTCTCGTTCAGAAATTCACTGTTCCAGTTTCAGAGCAGAGAGAGCATCCTCTGGACACTCAATCCAGACTGCCGGTGAGGTCATGTCGTATTGTTTGTTAGTGTCACATAGCCAGAACTATCTCCATAGGCCTGTGTCAGCACTGGGAAAATGACAGGCTGCAACAATTCTCATTCTGGTATCGAATGCCAAAGGAATGAGTCCTGTCAGTGGGTCGTCGAAAGGGTGTTCAGCTATGGTTACATTTATTGTCATTTTTCAAATCACAATGTTTGTTCCCTTTGAGTCCTGCAACATGTATTTTGTGAAGTGGAGAGTTGTTGATAAGTTGAGGAGTCTCACAGTCTGAGGCGTGAAGCTGCTGTGCAGTCTGCTGGTGCAGCAGCAGATACTTCTGTATCTGTTGTCAGATGGCAGCAGGTGAACAGACTGTGACAGACAGTTTGTGATGTCTCCAGTTAGGATGCTTTATATCGGTCCTCTGTAAAAATTGACCAGAATCTGGCTCTGGAATTTAGCCTTCCAAGTTTCCAAGGAAGTAAAGCCTTTTCTGTGCTGTGCTTTTTTCTCTGGCTGGTTTGCATTTCTTTAAACCAATCACAACCCTCTTGGTCGGGGCTTAACACAGCATGCAGCTAGTGTGCTCTTGTAAAATAGTGTTGGATAATGTTTTGTCTCATGGGTAGACAAACCCTGGCATTAAAATGGCCAAATCCCAACAAAATAAAAACGATGCTAGCTTGTTTACATATGCACCATTAGCGATGAGGTCAGTGTCGGGGTTAATTTTAAAAAACGATAAGAGACTTAAAGATTCAAGTACCGGGTTGATTTGCACAATTGGAAAGAGTAGCAGTTTTGATAGAATCTTAACAATAGCCATCCTTAATGGGAAGAAAACAACACCAATAAAATCCCAAACGATTCCCTGACCCACTGATCTATTAATAATTCATTATGGTTTATTATAAGTTATTATTATAACTGTAAATCCAATTCTTACTCTTGCCTTGATTCTATATTAATCTTAATCTTAATCACTAATTTAATTTGAATAATCATGATTTTTACGTCTTCTCAAATCTGATACCAGTTGAAATTATTGTTGTGCAGATTGACAAGGAAGTATCGATACTTCTAATCCTGAATGTTCTGTTCTTAGGTCGATTCTCATGTTAAAAGATTGATGTCTCAGCAATTTGGGGTAAATTATTATTTTATCATCAACAAGGTCACAGTAGAATGTAACTGCACCATCACCAGTTTGTAGTCTAACTGATACCCTGTTGATAGGAACTACTTCTCCTTCCTCCTGTCGCACTAATACTACGGCTCTATAAATGCATAAGATGCCACTGACATAGAGTTGACACTGATGATTGGTGACTGCAAACGCAGTCATGTGTGGAGCATTTTTCAGTTCTCAAAACAGCCATGACGCTGTATGCGATGTGTGTGGGAGGACTGTGAGGTGAGGTGGCAACACCACAAACCTCGTTAAACATCTGAGATTTAATCACAGCACAGAACATGATGAAGTTATGCAGGTCTGAAGGTCTAAAGAAGAGAAGAAAGGTGGTGCTAGGGTGAGACAGATTTCACTGTCATTGACTGTGGGAAAGTGATTCACGTCTGTCGGGGCTTCAGTTTGTGTGTTGATGTACAAACAGTATAGGTTCCACCTCACGCTTAAAACGACACAACAAAGCTATTGTTCTGTATTACATTGGTAGTGGTGATACCAGCGTGGGGTCTGCTTTGTTTGGGATCAGAAAGAAAATCAGTTTTATTGCACATCACTAGTTCAAACGAGAGCCCTGAACCCAAATCCAAATTCTGAGGTAAATTTGATAGTAGCACCCTTTTAACCCTTGAATTAAACTATGCCTAGTTAACTTAAATAAAAACTCACAAGTCTGTTCTCACACGTATAGAAGTGTAACAGACAATGCATCTGCGTACAGCGGCAGTGTAAAGTTGTGTGTATGCCATGATGGGCGTCACTGTCGTCACGCGCTGATGACATCCGACTGCGGGTGTAGCTGCCTTATTATCTTCCCGACACAGGGCGGATTAGAAAAATGGGATTTCAGATGGCTCTCCTTTCCTTCTCCCTTCCCACACGCCCTCTGCCATCGCTCAGCTAAGTGATTATTGTTAAAACACAGGGAAAAAAATCATTTTGGAAATAATTGCGATAGTAAGTATCATTTCCCCTCCTTGGCTGTGGAGATAAGACTCAACCCAGGAGACAGAAAGATTGAGTCTGAAAAGTTACATGGATTAGCTTTATCAGTCACAGTTTGATCTGGAGGGTGACTCCTGATCAGGGTTGGGGAGCAACAGTAATCAGATTACTACATTTTAAATCTAATACCTTAGATGTAATAATAAATACCCAGCAAACATATGGAGTGACACATCACAGAAATCATCAAAATGGTAACAGTAATCCCTGGTAATCACTTCCCAGAACACGTGTCCCTTAAGAACAATATGATTGATAGTTTGATTACCAAAGTGAGATAATACATGGAATTTAGAAAGAATAAAGAGAAGTAGAAATGATTCAAACAAGAAATACATATCTATTTGTCCAGATGGAAGATAAAAGTTAAATAGTTGAATTAACATTGTTTAGATTGTGGCACTGGTGAATAAAAGGAAAAAATGACAGCTCTTCATCCATCTCCAACATGGCTGTCATTTATTGAAAAAAGGAAATTGACATTTTAAATCACATTGGCCATATGTAAACATACATGTAGACATATACAGTAAAAACAGGACATAAAATACGCAAAGGCAGGTCTGAACAAATGGGGTTTTTGGCTGCTTTATAAAAGGTGCCCACAGTGTCCACAGATCTTAAGTCAAAATTAAGTCCAAAGTTTAGGAGCCACAACCTCGGTCTCCTTTGGTTGTAAGCCTTTGATCGAGGTACTACCAGCAAACCACGATCAGAGGACCTTACAAACCTGTTGGTGATAAAGGACTGAAGTAGATCTCTGATGTAGGCAGGTGCCTGACCATGCAGAGCTCTGTATCTAATGACAGTATGAAGAAAAAGCACACAATGACAGGGCATTAGCTCAATTACACAAGTACCTCATTATAGCCCTGAAGGTCGAACTGCCCTGCTACTGAATAACTCCTGGATGACAGCAGCTTGTGCATGTTGATACAGGGTGACAAATGTTTCAGGTATGTAATTGTTAGTGTTTCAAGAAACACGCCCAGCTGTACTTCCAAAAACATTTCTTTCAGCTTTATTGTGATCCATCTCTAACCCCCGCGATTCCACCAGATACGTGTATGCTAAGGTAGAGCTTACGTAGCGTAAGTAATGCAGTTGCAAGTGAGTATATGATCATTGTGGTAACTCCTCGCTAGTACTCGTACTGGTACTGTGCCGTGGCAGACTCAAAAAGTAACCCATGGAGGTTGCCGGACGGTGGAGCAAAACCAGAGTGCAGCCTTAACGCAGCAGATATGTGTCTGCTGGAATCTCAGGGTTACTGTCCAGCAGTGTCACTGTATCTTACTCTGGAACAACAATGCACCCACATGATAGATCTAATTGACAGTGGAGGCTTTTTCCACTCTGGTTTCCTTATCTGCACCTGATGTGATGGTGACATATGCAGATACGGCAGCCATCAACTACATTTTTATTTTAATTTGCAAATTTTTCACCTGTATAATTGAACATGTATTATTCATGCGATACATAGTTATTAAAGTTAATAAAGGAAGTGCAAAGTTTACAGCAGCAAGTGCAGCAGACCTTGAGATGAACACTGCTCACAGTATGCTCTGGCCAACTGCCTAGACCCACCGAACATAAGTTTTGAAGAATATACATCATCAATAACATCACACATCAGCTAATGTGATGATGATGTGGGGATCCCAAAACAATAAAAATCATTACTCAGCCAAAAAAGGCTGCCTATTAATGAGGTGACGAGGAAGCATGCAACTCCGCCAGAGCAAAAGTGAAAGGTGACATCAAAGAAGGAAATTAGCAACATCAGCAGAGACTGTAGAGGGACCTCAACTCCAACAGCACTTAAGATATGTGGCAAGTGATCAAGAACATCACAGGCTCAAAAAGCAGGAACACCCCAATCAAGTGTGAGGCCATGTTGCCAGTGGAGCTTAATACTGTTTATGCTCATGTTGATAGCCTCAACAAAGTGTCAGCTGTACAGTGTACTCTGCCTCCAGAGAGCTGGACATTTGTGATCTATCTATCTATCTATCTATCTATCTATCTATCTATCTATCTATCTATCTATCTATCTATCTATCTATCTATCTATACATATATATATATATATATATATATATATATATGTATATATATACACACACACACACACACACACACACACACACACACACACCAATACACATAATTGATTGCAATGTTCTGCAGGCAGTCAGTAATCCAGTAATCAAGCGTTCACATCTTGGAAGTCCAATCATGAAAAACTGAATAGTGTTTCTTCTACCGGAGCTGATTTGCTCTGTCTCAGAAATGTAATAAAACATTCACATGGATGAAGTTGTCCTGTAAAGGGAGTTGTTTTTTTGTGATTTTTGCTAAAATGTTCATTTCGGAAAAAAAGGATAAAGCACATTCAGTGGCGTGCAGTTTTGCTTGTTAGCAAACAGCCTTCCAATTATCTTCCTTTTGATTGCTTGCCTCTATCAAGGTGAGCGATTAGACCACCGCTCCTGTGAAGCTCTGGAAGTCATCCTGAAATCGCTGCACTTTGATTTCATCAATCTGCAGGCAGCCCAACTGGAAGAAAATGTGAGTTTTATGAGCAAAACTTATTTTCCTCATCTTCATCTTCCAATTCCAATACAGTTTCATATTCAGGCCTCCCCCTGTATCAGATTAGAGGCTATTTTTTTCACTTCCATAAGAACTTCATAACATTCCTGTCAAATTTGGTGCCTTGCTTTCTTCATTTTTTCTCTTTACAATTTTTTCTCTTCTAGGGAGCAGCGTCCTTGCTGGATATGATTTTGTACTATGAATCTACAACCCATCTTGACATTTCTGACAACAGCAGTATGGGAACATCGTGTTGGAGGGCCCTCGCTCATTTGATAAAGCAGGTTGGCTGACACAGTGGAATAGTAATATTTTCTTGTAGGCTTTCACTGGGGGATAATGTAAATCCTAGAAAGTGAGTTGGCTGCACATTATATGGATTGAAGATGCAGGGCAGAGCAAACAGGGTGAGAAGTTCGCCAACTGTGAGTAAAACACATCAAAATATACACGCTGCATTACTGCAAGCATCACAGATAGCACAGATTAGAAGGCATGACTGATTAGCTGTGGGGTGAGAAACAATCGGTTTGAGTCTGAATATTACTACTGACTAACTTTCATGTCTCTGTGATCAAAGTGGGACAGGATGAGAGAAAATGATGTAAGGACTTTGAGTTAAGATTGTTTTCTCAAAAATGAAAGGACTCTCTCTGCATCAACCAGCACGGAGACTTACTTTTAAATAGTTTTTCACTTTACTATTTTGGTATCTTCAGTCACATGTTATTGTGATGTGATGCTTTTAAACAAACTGACATTTGCTTTCTCAAATTGGCAAAATTGACATTACATTAGGAAAGCTGTCTGATTTTGTTCATTCATTCGACAGTGACTAAATTCATCTATGAGGGTAAAACACTTAAATTCATCTGCAAAATAGTTGGGACTGGAACTTGGTGACTTAGGGACTACTTCCATGGCTGTTTGGGGGACTACTGTTGCTGGCAAGCTGACTGCTGTTTGGGTATATGCTTATCACTATAGTCCTTCAAGGTAGATGGCTTGCTTGCTCAGCCACTCACCGTTCAGAAGTTAAAAGTTTTTTCAAGAGACCCAATCTGTCCTAGTCTGGAGACCATGCCTGCTTTGTTAAGCAGGTCGTGCTCTGATAAGTGATAAATATAAAACATCCATGCTGCAACATAGCTAATATAGCTCTGCTATACAGTGCTGCAGGAATTATGTATTTTTGCAGACTAGCCCAGGAGGTAGTATTGTTTTGAATGCCTCGATTAACAAAGAGACTTCAGCATTTTTTAATTGCATTGTGGATTATTGCAGAATATAAGATCTATGGCAAACTTTTACTCACACTGGTCAAAAAAAAGGAATTCAGTCATATGATATTATTTCCAGATTTTAGGATTCTTGTGCTACTGTATCTGCATGGTCAAGACAGTTCTATCAACTAAACTGTGTGTCAAAGTTTCCCAGAGCTGATCATAATAATCAATAACAATCATCATAATCATAATAAAAAGAATTCAATTGACTGACCATGGGAATTCCATAGAAATATATCAATTCTGCTCAGGAATTTGTATCTGTTTTGAATGCTGCTCTGACGGGGCCATATGTCTCTAACAAACACTATCATCTCTACCACCATAATCTTACCACCAGTTTAAGTAGATGTAGCCAACCCCTTATAATTCAGATTTTTATCTTTACGAACAGTGTGCAGTGGCGACAAATTCCCAAGCTGTGTGTATGAACACAAGTCCTCCTAACTAAAGGCTAACGTTACATGCACATGCAGGCTAAAAGGCAGCCGAGGCAAATAACGGTTTAACAGATCATTAAACAAAATCAATCTACATGCACCAGTTCAAAAATAAACTTCTTGTAGTTACTGAGACATTATGTTTTATGTGTAAACATGCCTGCACATTGATAATGTGCCTATACATCCATGCTCCGCTCCTGCTTCAATAGTGGGTGGTGCCAAGCTGTCACTCTGATCGACACTGGCCAATAGAGACCTCACACTATCCATGTGACTGTCCTGTCTCTCATGCTCATTCTGTTCTTCCTCCTGGTTCCTCTTTTTACGTGCCTGAACGATACTGTTCATACATCATCTCCTTTTGTTCCGTCACCACTTTTTGGCAGATTGGACATTCTGATTGGTCTTAAACTAATCTATTTGTAAATTTGTGCGTATTCATTATATTTCTGTTTCTGTGTGTGTTGCAGAGTGTGCGTCTGTCCAGGCTTGATGTGTGTAATGTGCCTGTGGTCGACTACCCGGCACAGTCTCTATCTAGAGCTTTGCTGACCAGCCGGCTGACAGTGCTACACCTTCACAACGCCCAGCTCAGTGGCATGCCACTATACACACTGGGTACGGTGTACAAACACACACACGCACGCACACACGCATGCACGCACGCACACACCAAGATTGTTTGTTTGTTAGATCATTTTCGTGTGTGGACTGTGAGTATAAATTTGTGTCTACATGCATTTGTGTGTGTATGTCTACATGCATGTGTGCGTGTGTGTGTGCGTGTGTGTGTGTGTCCTGTGGCCAGCAGGACCAGATTTTGACTTGTGACCCTCTCTGTAGGTCTGGACCCGGATTAGAGGCCTAATCTCTTACCTGTCACTTTACACACTGCTGCACACATCTATAAAGACTCCAACAGCCAGGACACACAGGCACACACACACACACACACACACACACACACACACACACAGACACACAGATAGATGGATATACACAATGTACTTTAGTTGCATAGTCTTGTGAGCAAGAACATAACCGGAGAAACACACTTTCTTTTTTCACTGTACATTTGATCTCTACACACACACATTAGACACCCATGCCACCACACATACACACAACAGTACAAAGACTACAGTACACTATGCTACTATTTTTGGTGCCCTTCATTTGCAGTCCTCTCATCAGTTGACTACAACCCTGAGTGGTCAGTCTGCAAAATAAGAATATATTTTTGGTTCACCTTAGTTCATATAGCTCATGGGCACCCAATCAAGTGACCACCTGTGGGTCCCTAACAACATCACAGTTGTTATGCAGCCTATAACATTTATTTAAGATGCTTATAAATGTCTCATAATCTAACAGTAAATGTGTATACATACATACACACATGTATACAGGCTTATCAACCCATAAATATATTAAAAAGCATTGTGGAGTTTAACCTACTAATGTTGGTTACAAGAACCTTGACAAAAAAGAGTTACCTTTTACAAAACATTCTGGCACATGATCAGATGTCTGCAGAGCTATGTCATATTGAAGAATGGTCTCGCTGTTACCATTATCAGTCTGTTAAAGGGGGACAAATTCTCTAACTTCTTGTATTTATGACCAATCACACTCATGGGCACAGTGATAGTGTCCTGCAAAACAGTGCAGCTGGGAGCTTCTTTTTATGGAACATTTGCAATTGGCTGCCTGTAATGCGTGGCCCAGGACAGGCTTACAGTATATAGTCTATAGTCAGACTTTGGTAAAACAATCCCTGATTCTTTCTTTTTCTTGGGACAAAAAATCAAAACAGCGAGCACAGCCTCTTATCTTCTCTCAGCTGGGAGCACAGAATGAACCAAATGGACGCAGTATGTTGCCCACTCTTCCCAACGGCAACTTGTTCCTGCAACATTTGCAGCCATTTCCTGGATCTCTTTGATATCTTCGGGTCTCTACAACCTACCTCCTCCTCCAGCCCTCATCTCTCATCCCTCCCCATCCTCTTTGCCTTTACCGAGCTCACCGCCACCACCCCTTCTTTCCTCCCAGCAGGGGGTCCCAGCTGAGGATCATTGTCTTCGATTGGAGGGGCCTCTGATTGCGGGAGTGGCTGCTCGCGGTGGAGTCGACCGGATCAATCCCACCGATTCCAACATTTGGTTCCAACTGTGCCTGATGACAATGTTGGCATTCCACATGCAGCCCATCAGGCTTGATCAAATCTACAGCATCGATCTGGATGGAAGGGCAGCGAGGGCTCATACAACATGGACACGTGTGCCAAAGTAGTACAGTACACATTGCACAGATACACAACGAATGTGATCAACACACATGAATACAACATATATAGAACCATAATGGAGTTAGGAGACTCTTACAATGTGTACACATGGACATTTAGATTAGAGGGTTTTGAAATTTGACAGGGGCGTTTAAAAGTCTGCCGTCCTGAGGAGTCACCACTCTGTCTTCAGCCACTGTTCCCTCATGTTGGAAATGTGAAGGAGGGAAACTTCATCTTTATCACTGTAATTGCAGGAGGCGGCAATTTCTGCAGTGCTCTCATTTTCATCCTCAAGTTCACTCGCCATCAGTCAGTCCAACACAGTTACGAACCTGGATGCCTCCATGTTTGGCACTCAGAGGACATGCCTGCACAATGGATCATATTTAATATCAATTTAAACCATCTATATGTCTTAATGCAGGAGTGTGTGTGTGTGTGTGTGTGTGTGTGTGTGGGGGGGGGGGGGGGGGGTTCCTCATCACTGCTGGCTTCTCTGTGGTGATAAACAGCCATGACCGCCTCATTTGATCATTTTACCTTCCATGGAGGAGCTTTACCGGTTGTTCATAACATGGCTTCTCATTATCCCTGTGACAACGACATGGTTGGATGGGTCATACACTGGACTTTCCCTACTGCGACCAGTCTTCGTGTCACATACTGTACAGCCCAAATTTGTAATTCAAATAAGTAGATCATCTGCATACAAGGTGGCTGTATGCTGTATTTCCAGACTCACTACCTGAAAAAACAACTGAACACACCCTAATTTCTGTTAAACCGTACGCTTTACATTAGATCCCTGCACTTGACTGTTTTTATCCCTATGTTTCTTGTCCTTCCAGAAAGTTGTCTTTAGCCATAGATTAGCTATTTAAGCTCCTGCATAACAACATGTTTTGCTCTGCCTTTCACAAATCACTACAACTGAGGTCACAAGTGCAAAGCCGGCTTGCTTAATCGTCAGAATGGCCACAATTCTAAATCAAAGGTTTCAAAATCGATTTAGTACACAAACAGTTGAGAGTTGGAGGAGAATTATTGTACTTTAAGAGAGTAATTTTCAATCTTGTTGGGCACTCATTTCTTGTGTTACTGCATGTAGTTGGAGCACTGAAGTCGAACAAGACTTTGCAAGAGCTCCACTTGACCAACAACCTGCTGAACAGCTACCAGGATGCCCTGCAGCTAGGAGACCTGCTACGCTACAACACAACTTTACTGACAATGGAGCTCAGCAACAACTCTGTCGCAGATGCCGGTAGGGCCCATGTTCTTCTTCTAAGTTGCACAGTGCAAAGTTATTTCATTTCTACAACCAAGTGAAAACCCAGGGATGCATTGCCTTTAGCATATTAGATTTCATTTTCAATGTGGGATATATTATTTGTGGTGTGTGCTAAATGATAAAATAACAAAAAATAAGGATTTATAGTACATTAGAGAACGAGTTGTTTTTGAATCGGGAAGACGGGTCGTGAGAGGTGGTGTTACCCAAGTTTTTAACATTAGGGTCCAGACATAACAAAGCAACATTATAGAACTAGCGGTGCAATGGCTGACTATTGTGTTGCCTGAAGTCGCCACTACCTCGTATGTTATGCACCTGCATGAGTTGAAATAACTCTCTGTAACACCAGGTGGTGGTGGTCTGTATTCGTCATCCACAAAGGGAAACTGGAAAACTCAGGACTGCAGATATATAAATGATAAAGCAGCATTTTCTCTGACTATTCAACATGCTTGATAGGCTCTCCCCCTCTCTCTGCTAGTACACACACCGCTTGGGTTAACTAATTATTAAGACATTGTTTCTTGTTGGCTTAAACAGAGCAAAAACAGATATAAAACAACAATGAACTGTTTTAAGGGAGTTACATACATGGTATTACCATTTCTTCATTATCTTCTCATCACTTTTTGAAAGAATGTGTCAGAACGGTGCACTATTTCTTCAACCCACATCACTAAATGCTTTTCACAATAAATTTGAGAATGTGTGAGCAAGAGGCAGAACCAGTGTCTTCACAAGGTTGTTGTAAGTGTGGTACATAATCTTAATAATAATCATCAGTAAGACTTTGGCAGATTATTGTTCAGTTTTCACTAATTAAAGAACGACCCACCTGACCTTGTCTGTAAGAAGCTTACAAGGAAAAACAATGTAGCACCATAATAGGTAAATATAGTGGGAGGAGTTGTGACACTGTCAGTTTGCAAACTTGCACAGTCCAGCTTTAATATTCCCTAATGAATATAGGTATGTGAAAAGGTTAAGAACATAGTGGAGCTCAATAGCTAGTGGAGCTCAAGTCATAGTCATATCATTGCAACAACACTCCCACTAAACATCTGTCAGAGCTTACAAACGCAAACATAGCCAAGCAGGTAAGTTGAACACCTTCAGCTTATTACAATAATTTCCTGTTTTGTTTGGTTTTGTTTTGTTTTTACTATCCAGGTTTGGAGGAGCTGTGTGATGGTCTGAGTCAGCAGACAGCAGGTCTGAAGGTCTTACTACTGAGGAACAACCAGATCACTGCAACTGGCATGGTCCATCTGGCCAAGGCTCTGGTGAGAGACATAAACCCAGCTTTGAGATTAGAGCACAACCAATTAATACCAACAGTCGGATATAAATATATTAAAATGCCAAACACAGATCGTGATGCCTTCAGCCTGTTGCTGCAGCCTGAATGATTGTTAATGAGATCCTCGTCCTCCGTTACCTCCACTGGCTTTCTGTTGTAGCCTGCGTCCGATTCAAGACAGTGGTGCTGGCCTTCAAGGCTGTCAACAGAACTGCACTAATCTACCTCCAATCACTGGTCAGACTACATGTGCCAGCACAAGCACTTCACTTTACTACATCAGCTGGCCGGCTGGTACCGCCATCACTGAGAGCAAACAAAGCTCACTCAGTGAAGTTGCAACTCTTTTCTGTTCTGGGGCCTCAGTGGCAGAACAAACTCCTGACCAATGTCAGGAACGCAGAATCACTCGCCATCTTCTACAAAAAAACTCCAGACTCGCTTGTTCAGACTTCACCTGAATGGAATGCAGATAGATTGGTAAATCTGGAACATTTCCTTCTGGCTCAGTTCCCTCTGCATCAAACCGCCCCAGTCCCTGCTGGAGGTGACCGGCTGAAAAAGCCAACAAAAACTTTTCATCTGCAAAGAGCAGCGACGCAATTTTGAGGTTCCTGAACCAGACATTTTCCGCCCCTGGTTTGCACCTCAAGATCCTGTCCGTGAATATCACCAACAGGATCAGAGACAAAAGACGACTCTGACAAAGTCCAAAACTCTCTGAGAACAGGCTTGACTTAATGCTGAGTATATGGACACAGCTCTCACTTTGGTCAAACAGGAAATGGAAAGCCTGTAGCAAAAGGCCCGGTGCCCCATTTTCCTGCGGTATCCTCAACAGATACTATTACAACCATTTTTTTTTTTTTTTTTTTAGGAACGATGATATACAGGATGTTGTCACTAGCGATCACAACTTGTCCATGGCTTTTAAAGTAGAGAAGGCTGGAAGAGAGCTGAGTCTGTAAAATCAACTGTCACAGATGTCATCAACGAACATCATAGCACCTGTCTCCTAAACATGCTTAAAATGTTATCTTTGGATCCATGTTTCTAGCTTCAAGCATGTAGGACCAGTAGCACATCAATACAACAGATGGAAAGAGAAACGTATAAAAGAGAGAAGATACCTTACTACAGCACTTGTGCTGTGCTCAGATTCCCTGTTACTGCCGCCTCACCATCGCTTAGGAAGGGAACACTTTAAAACAGACAGAGGGACTTTATGAGAACAAGAGTGTAACTTTGGTGGACAGCCGCTTCATCCTCTTCTGTTTCTGACCATGGAGTGATTGGAGCTAATTTTGGGCGAGGTGAGCTAAACTGTCTGACCGATTCATGCTCTCCTCCATCCAGTATCGAGGAAAAGAAGAGCCTTGTGCCTCATCCGGAGAATTCCCCTTCTGAAAATGTCCCTCCTCCACACGTTTCTCTGTACGTTCCTAATAACATGAATTCCTTCCGCCCGATTGGCAGCATAAACTGCACCTTCCTGTCATGTGAGTGGCGATTGTACAAGTCAAAAGGCTAGAAATTAAAGGTCTGCCTCGTATGTTCACACACACACACACTTCCCCTGTCTCCTTCAGTGCTACCAAAAGAAGGAACAGTTTGATTAAATAATAGATGTGTGTTAAGGAGGGGTGCTCATGCCCTGCCAGTCACAGGGATAAGTAGATGTCCTTGCAGGCCATAATGATGATAATTAGACCCGTAGCTGGTCGTGTCGAATATGATGATGAAGAGGGCTGTTATTAACCTTTCTGTTGGGTGTATGTGCTTTTCCGCTTTGTCTTTGTGGCTTGTTCAAATTTAAAGGTCCAGTGTGTAGGACTTATGGGATTAAGAGAGACCAATTGAGAGAAACTGCATATAATATTCATGATCAGTTTATAATACATTGAAACAAATCATTTTTATCTTTTTGTTTTGCTACCATGTTGCGCCTCCATGTTTCTACAGAAGCCTGGAATGGACAAACTAAACACTTGCTCCAGAGAGGAACTCCAGAGCATTTTTCTTTTGTTTGGTTTTTTTTTTGCATTTTTTAGCATCATTTTTATTTTTTTATTTTTATTTTTTTTGTGAAATGAGGGATAGTCAGTTGGTTGACTCACTGCTAGATGCCAAAGCAAATTGATATGAGCATCCTCTATCTAGAAACAAGCTAATTTGGCTGCCAGTGCAGTAAGCGATTGAGCTGGAAGTCATGTGTGTAACCATGGATTGCCATTAACGTTTTGTACAGACAGTAATGGTCATAGGATGCATTTATATGAATGCATGTTCACGTGGGACGCACTGTTGCCTGTTGGCATTCATCAAATGTAGTAAAGGGGTCATATTTCAGTCTTATGCAGTGCCAGTATCATAAATAATATAATATCAAAATATCTACATGTTCATGTTCCCAGCACGTTTTTCATAGCTGTAGATATCATGATATCATCATCACAAGGGTGTCAGGTCTCATAACTTCGTTGAGACTGTGGATTATTTTATTTCATAAACGAATAGGATGTAAACCATCTGATGCACCACTGAACGAGTGGGATGTGACAAGTTGTATAAATGAACTTGAACAATAGACTAAATTTGAAATTTTGTTCCAAGATAAACTTTCTCCTCATGACAGTGTCTCTGAAGGAGAAACACGAGGGAAGCAGCTGTGGGCCAAATGAGTTCCATCTCTAGAATTTGGCTAATGATGTCTAAATTGACTCTTTGTTTAAAATGGATTATTTTGAGGTGAATATGTCATACAGGGGCTCTTTTTCTGCTTTGCATGCATCCTATTTATCTGTTTTTTGTTTTTTTTTGCTTTTTTTTGCTTTTTTGTTGTTTAAAGCCAGCATGTCATGTGTGAAAGCATACTGTGTTTTTGGTTGCTTCACACTCCTACCCCCCTCAAACTTCTCACACCAACCCTCCTGTGGTTTACGTTTGACAGGCTTCAACCATGCTTGACTCTCACACACTCTCAACCACGCAGTCGCCTCTTTAATTGTCTGCTATTATCCCTCGTGCATATCCATTCGAGATGCTCTTCCTCCCTCTCCTCCTCCCCTCTTCACTGGAGAAGCTTCTCGCCATGAGTCGGATGCGGTGTTGCCTCTGTGCGGAGCGACTCAGTGAGGAAAAAGGGGGGGGACCCTCTCAAGTGTGTTTGTTGTCACTGCGGTGCAAATTAACTCAGAAGAAGACGCTCTTCGGGTCTGTCGGTTGCCTTCCTGGCTTCCTTTCCGCCCCCACGCTCCCTCTCTCTTCAGAGCAGTGACCAGAGGAATTTAACAAGGGTGGCGAGGCGAGGGGACAAGCGAGGAGTGGGTGGTGCGTTCCTCTTCAAGCTGTTGGGCAACACGGGCCTCTTGTGCCCCAGACTCCCCCAGCTTTATGCGCCAGCTAATCAACCTTCAATGCTAATGTGGCTCTGGAGAGTGGAAACAGAAGTTCTGAGCCTTTAACATGAGAGGAAACATTCTGAAAAGGAATAATAATCATCGCATAATAGTAATGATGATTAAATCTTCTCAAGCCTTACACTCTCACTTGCAAGGAGCACACTACAGAGTCTGAAGCAAAGCCTCATTATCAGATAAAGTCTTTTAAACTAAGAATTACACACTTAAAAATAGACAAAAGTGATTCAAATGACCCAAATATCCAGTTTTGTCCCTGAGATGAATGCTAATTAGAGTAACCTCTGGATCTCTGTTTTGCAGCCAGAGCTGAAGGTCCTGCAGGTCCTGGATCTAGGTGAGAACCTCCTGGGGAACGAGGGAGTCCAGGTCATCAGGGAGCCTTTAATGGTCAACTGCTCACTGCTGCAGCTCGGCCTGGCCCGGGCCAACATCACCTGTGAAGGTACGATACAAAGTACAGTCATTTCATCAAGTTGAGGCCCATTAAAATCATCAATATTTGATTTTGCAATATTATGTGTAATTATAATAATGTGGTTTTAAGTTGATCATGTTGAATTTGGTCACAGAATGGTTAAATTTCTGACCAAATAAATGAACTAATTTTGAAACATTTCTTTTTGTCCTACAAACTTTAGAAATCTCTGACACAATACATATACGTTTACATTCGAGGCATTTAGCAGACACGTATGTCCAAAGCAACTGACAATACGTACATTTGTCACAATTCAATCAGGCATACATTTTTGTTTTAATATCAGCCAAATGCATTTCCTTTTTCCAATATGGATAGCGCTGAACCCTAAGAAACGATTTATATATATATAATTTAAAACAGTACATGTAATATTGTGTATAAAAATAATTTATCAGTCAGTTGTGTTTTTAAGTTTCTGCTTCATATTAGTGATGTTTGAAAATGTGTTTTTTGTCAATATGAATCTTGTTAGTCCTGAGCAGAGCAGTGCATTCTGTCCACACATGCTGTATTTTATGATGAGTCCCAGATTAATCATTTTAATTCATCACTTACACAATATAAGAGAGAAAACGCAGCATGCTTAGCTCAGCAGGTTTTAACTTCAGCTCTAGAAACCATTGTTGAGGTGTTGCTGCTCTGGATTCAGAGTTTATCTAATGATTTAGCTGAGTGCCTGAAGCAAAACCATAGATTTTGTAGTTAAGTGAGCTTTACACTGAAGTGCTGTTAATGGCTTAGTAAAGAAAATTTATGCTAGTGAGCATATGTTATGTTGTGTGTACCTCATTTTAACATTACATGTTTTCTTTGTTGAAGGAGCTGTGGCACTGGCAGAGTTTCTTGCAGAGAGTCGGCAGATTCAGCAGCTGGACCTCCGTCAGAATGAGGTGAAGGTCGGAGGCCTGATGGCCTTGTGTCTGGCACTGAGGATCAACCGATCTCTTGCTTGCCTGGATTTAGATCACATCCTGCCACAAGAGCAGGTAGGTGCAGCTATCATTTTAACAGATCTGAATATTCTGATGTCATGAAAGGCTACCTGTGTTGTTTTATTTCAATTTTGCATGTTCTCAAACACTATTAGCATTTATACCATCGTGCAGATGGACCTAACCAGTATCAACAGTACACAGACATGGTGTCTTCTGTTAGCTAGCAAAAAAACAAGGTGATGAAGCTTCAGTTGACACAATAATCACCACTGTGGATTATTTTAATGATATTGCAAGTTCATTCTTGCATTCTGACTGAAAACATCACAAACTGTCTGGTTCATCACAGCTCAGGACAGGAAGGCTTCATGGGAAGTGATTAAAACCACCCAGAACATCCCTGTATTCATCACGTGACAGTGATATTGGTAAATATAGATGTCACAGAACCCAAAGATACTAAAAGACAACACACAGTCTGTTCACCCTGCTGCCATCTGACAACATATACAGAAGTATCTGCTGCTGTATCACCAGACTACACAGCACCTTCACTCTCACTCAGACTGTGAGACTCTGGAAATTATCCACACTGCACCATGAATATGTTGCTTTTGTGACTTGGTTATTACCTCCACCAAGGAGGTTATGTTTTCACCCATGTCAATGTGTCTGCAAGACACATGTGTGCTATTTGGGTCCTTATATGTACACTCTCACTCTTTTTTCTGCGGGATCCATGCATTATTGCTTGAGAAATCAAACTTTTTGTACATTTCTGACAAAAGAGCCAACAGACAGACAGACAGATAGACAGGGGTGACACATTTTTTTTTTTGAAGAAGAATGCAGTCTTTATTCTCTAATGATACAAAATCAGTTATTCACAGTATCTGTAATTTAACTATTTGCGCTTCAGTGTTATAATGATAATATAAGTGTCATTTAAGATAAATAAGTACATCTAAGTATAAAGTAAGATACATAAGTAGTAATTATATAAGTACTCAAAATCAAACGAGACAAAATGAAAGGACAGGATACAGTGGTGTGACAGCAGTACTAGCCCAACCTATGATATGATTAACTGAATTAACCTCATTTGTGTCTGTATCGATACAGAGGGACATACAGTACATAATGTATAATATATGGATCCTGATGGAAAGTTTCAGTTGTAATTAAGTGGCTGGCAGAGTACAAGTGGATCCTTAAATTCTGGTTTACAGTTTAGAGTGATTGAGGGCTGTTGAGTTTGATGCTAGGCTTGTTGAATATAAGGGGACAGTTGAGTTATGTGCTCTACTGAGGGACATTCCGGTTCATTCATTAGAGCGTACAGCTTTTGTTTCTTTGAGCGTAGAATAGAAAACTACTCGTGGAGTTTGGTTTTACAAACTTTCGTTGTGTAATGACAGTAGATATTTTTTAAATCTTGAACGCTGACTTCAGAGGATGAATCAGTCTCACTGTAGTCGCCGTCCTGAAGCCTGTGGGCCACCCGCTCTGCAGCCGTTTAACTGATGGTCGGTGCTTTGGTTGAAAATGTCCCACTCATTTAGAATGAGACTTGAGGATTACTTATCCTTAACGTCTTGTCTTTTGTGATACATTCTGACTGACTGTGGTCACAGATTTCTCACTCGGAGACACAAGTAAGTCATTTGTGTCTCATTTCATCAGTGATTCTTGTTTTTCTTCTCTCTCTCTCTCTCTCTCTCTCTCTCTACCATCCATGGCTGCAGAGGCCTGAGGAAATTGATGCCATAACTTTAATACATGCCCCTGCTGGATTCACAAAATAATTACCCACACTTGCCATCTGTTTGTCATGATTTTATTTCTGCTAACTTATTTGCATATTAAAGCATTAATTAAAATCTCCAAGGAACTGAATGCTTACTTTAAAATTAACTCTGAAGGCGATCCGTGCACAGTTTCCAAAGTTGTTTTATTTTTGTTTGCAGTGGTTTTCTGTTTGTCTGCATGTTGTTTACACGATTAAGTCTGATTTTTATGAAATGTCTCCTCTGGCTAAAGTCAAACGGCAAGATGTGCCAGATTTTGGAGAAGCAGCTTTTAAGAGCCATGACGCCTCTGTGAATGTGTGTCATTATAGCTGGGAGTTCTTCGTCTTCTTCTTCCTCATCTTCTTCCTCACTTTTTGCCCATGCACCAAAGCCTCGATATTGGCGGCTCTGTTTTCATGCTCCTCTAAGCCGCCGAGAGACGTGATTAGCATTTCCACCATTGGTGGGAGTTAGTGTGGCTGGGTATTTTAAGGGAATGGTAATAAGGGAATTTTTAAGCTCTGTCAGGTTTTGGAGTCACACAGCTGGGATTTGTCTTGGCGTGGCATATCCAGGTGGGAGGAGTGACGATTGTATTAAAAAGCAAATCTTTCCATCAGAAAACAGCGGGTGGCCAGATCAAGTGTTCTCGCTCAGTCACATTCCCTGGGTCGCCAAGGAATACGTGAAAATTTCATTCTTCTGAAAGAAAATAAGTGTGGGTATGAATGTGAGTGAGTGACGGAGGGGGTTATGGCAGCACTTTGTGCGTATTTGACAGAGTCGCTGATATGGGGTTTGTGTGTTCATACATGTGCCTTTTGCATGTGTGTGGTTTTACAACCATGCGGGGGGGCAATTTAAGATGCGCATATTTAAAAGGCGAGAAACGAAGGTGGCGAGAGGGGGGAAATCTGGGTTCTCTTGTCTTTGTTTACAAGAGTCAGATTTTTCATGTCTGTTGCCACGCTGCTCCATTTGATCACTGGCCTGTTTGCTGTTAATTATTAATTATTTACCCATCTAAAATATTCATGCTCCCTGGCCCTAGTGGAAAGCAGACTTTTCCGAGGGGCAAGTTCTCTCTGTAGCCACTGCAAGGTGGAGTTGTTTATACATCCTTATCTGGGGACTTTGTCAACCCAGCTAATGAACTAAACTTCCCTCTGCCCAGAGCTCTTCATCGCGGGTTGGAGGGGGGGGGCTCGGTAACATGTTTGATGCTTAAATATTTGGCTTTGGATTTGGCCGATGTGATCGTCCTGTCATCTGTTCAGAGGAGTTCAATGATAACACTGGGGAGTGTCCTCTCCTGAATGTCGCATGTCAGCAAGGTGTAGCTGTTAGAAAGTGATTGTCTCACCAAGTGATTATTACAGCAGCATGGTGTGTGTGTGTGTGTGTGTGTGTGTGTGTGTGTGTGTGTGTGTGTGTGTGTGTGTGTATGTGAGATTGTGTGTGCAGAAAGGAGAGGCTACAGGAAGGAGGCTCAGTAGTTCTTACAGTGCCCCGTGTGTGTGTGTGTGTGTGTGTGTGTGTGTGTGTGTGTGTGTGTGTATGTGTGTGTCAGGGGGGGTTCTTTAAGAAGAAGCCAGTGGGATGAAGGGTAAAGTCGTTTATACTAACTTAACTTCAAGCTGAAAATGATGCTGTAGGCATCTTAAACGTAGACTTTGTGGCAGAGCGTTTGCATTGGATTGATCAGATTGTATACTTGTTCCTGATTGTGGATACTTAGAGTTAATGCTTTTAAACACTTTACTTTACTTTACAGGAGCAACACCTTCAAACAGCTGAGCCTGTCTTGATCTGTTTGCTGTGACCAAAGTACAGACATGATGAGAGTGTGACTAATTCATTCATTTTCATGTAACTAATAAAAACATATTGGAACAGTTCCTCCAAGAGGAAGGGCCTGACTAAACAATGACAGGGCCCAGGGGTCAGTTTGAAGCTGTGGGCCCCTAATGACCCTCAAGCACCTTGACTTTGTTAATATTTAATTCAGTATAGTTATAATTATAAATGACTAAATACATTTACCCATGCACTGTATATGTACAGGTGCTTCTTCCTTCCTAGATTATTTCTAGTTTCTGCAACTTTATCCTCCCACTGCACTACATTTTGTAAATATTTCACTGTTACACTACTGCACAGATTTTAACAATTTACTTACTAGTGACTTAACAGTATGGATGCTCTATCAGACCCAACTAGATAATATTTAGATTAGTTTATTGTTAATTGGATGAAACAACAATGACTGAGAAAATCCAAGAAGTCGAATATTGTATCCTGTAATCAGACAACCCACAGTAAACACGACACATACATTAACTGTTACAAGAAAAAGTATACTTACTATACTGAGACGTTTATATGAATAAAATTCTTATTGGTGACTTTTATATTTGAATATGATGATGTAAATTCCAAAACAAATCATATGACCACACGCTAACTGCCATAGAGTGAATCTGTGGTTCACACTGCAGCCTCGTCAATGTGACTGATTCAGTTATTGAGTTATTGAGTTTATCATCGTATGTAGATTGCCGTCACCAAAACACTAGCAATGGAGGTGAATACACCTTCACTGTGTGAGAATGTGTGTTGTGTTAGTTCTCTTTTAGATACACATGTATAAAACAATTTATAAATGAACATCCATATCACGGCTGAACTGTCTGCACATGTCTACAGGACTGTGTGTGAATGATTTATCAAGTGTCGTGTATTGAACATATCTGCGTTACCAATGGAAAAGATTCACCTAGAATATGTCTGCAAGACACTGTTGCACTGGCAACTAAAGAAGGATCAGTCTTTTTTAGCCGAAGGGCATAACAAGTGAGGAAAGGAGGGAAGGCGGTGAATCTGCTGGTGTATCTGTCCATTTGTCTTCTACATTGGTCCAGTCTAAGACATTTTGTAAACTGTGGGATAGATTAACATTTCATTTGGTATTGGTATTAATTTCCCCAGAGGATGACTTGTAATTAGTTTTGGCCATCCCCTTGTTTTTTAATCTGGTGGCATCATCAGGTCAACATTGATTGCCTACACCCATTAACCAGTAACTTATCATTAATTATTAAGAAAGAAAAAATAAAAAAATATGTAAAATACAAGAGGCACCTTCCATTTACTCTGGCCCTCAATTGACACATGAGCTCTGGCCCGCTGCTTCAGCCCTGAGCGAGACTGTTCCTAGATGGATGAGAAAACTAGTGTCACATAAATGGACTTATTCCACATTTGGTTTTGTCGCTGTCTACACACTGGAGAGAGAAGCACACTGGATCTCCCAGTCATCTACAGACAGACATGAGTAACCAGTGAAAGATATTCTCTGAGGTTAACTGATAAACGATTCACTTTTGATATCCTACCTGCAAATTTATATTAAATAATATGTTTATAAAACATCCTCATGCCTAAAAGTCTGAATAGTTACACGTGTATCTGTCCTTGAAGTCCTCCATCCCAGACCTCCTTTCTCTACAGACTTTACACCCCAAATACTACATCTCCTCACTTCCTCCTTTGCTGCTGTGATAACTATTACAGCCTCCAGAGGTCGCAACCTAACAACACATCTTAATATGGGTTGTAAAAAAGCTGCTTTCATGTTTCATAATGGTCCATTGGTATTTAGCTCAAAGCACCACTAATGACTTTATAGCAACCAGCTTGTCCATGAACTTTTGGCCTTGTTTAACCACAATGGATCTCCAGTGAGAAACAGAAGAAACATGTGTGACTACTGTACACAAATGAAAATAATAAGCAATAAATCAAGGTTAAGGGTTGAATATAGTGAACCTTTCTTTTATCAACGCTGATCTGCTGCTCAGGAGCAATGCAGTACTCTATCCAAAGCACCCCATGATATCACTATGCTTAGATTTACAGGACTGACATCTTTAAAAAAAACAAAAAGAAAAGATACATGGAGGGACTGGTGTGGGAAATGTACTGTTCTGAGGGCAGCATCTGAAGGAGCATGGATTCTTATTTTAGGAACAGCGTGAAGCAAAGAGGTCTCCTGGTATGTTTTTAGATCCAGCAACCTTAACTCTTCACACCTGCGTTCAGTTTACCGACTTTAAATCATGTTTTTGTGCATGTACAGGACTGACATCTGAGAAAAGATACATGTGTTTGTATGGGTCCATGGAGAGACTGCTGTGGGAAGTGTTCTGTACAGAGGGCACCATCTGAAGGAGCGCGGATTCCTATTTTAGGAACAGCGTGAAGCAAAGAGGTCTCTTGGTATGTTTTCGGGCCCCCTTCCTGTCACGGTCAGTCCCAGTACGGTGGCTAGGTGACAGGACAGCCTGACCATGCATGTAGTCGGCACTCAGGTTTCGGTTGCATCATGATGACATCGATGCTCTGGGGAACAGAATACTTAGGCAGACAACAGCAACCAGGCAGAACAAACCTCCCAGCGACGCCTCAGAGGGCAGCAGGGAACAGCTCCGAGCAGTGAGGTGGACCAGGGTTCACACTGCTACCAGATCAGTCAGTCGCCCACCACACCATACAGTACAGTTCACATAGTTCAGAGAGCAAAAAGGAAAAACTGTGTAGCGATTATAAGAGAGAACAGGAAGAGATAAAGAAGTTAATAGAGTTTCACTGCAGATCAAATCCAGAATTGAAATATGTCGTCTTGTTTATTAAAAAAAAAAACAACAACAACAAAAAAAAAAACATTGTGGTGTTAATCTGCATCACAGTTCAGGCACTGTGTCACACCATAACATTCAGAACCATCACTGGTGTCACTGACACCAGGTCGTACAAAATGCAAAAGTCCACACATCACCACCGGGGCTTCATCTGGACCACATTCACATTTATAATTTGACATAATGTAGTTCATTTTAAAGGCTCAGTTAACCAATTCTGCGACCTCTGATGTCTGCCTCTGACCCAGTGCCATGGAGGTGAATGAAATTCTTTTTGTAGGATTTGAAAAAATGTCAATTCCTAGGCCCAGTTCCCTCAACATTGACAGGAATATAGTCTGCAGATGAATTGAGAATTGAGGGTATTACAAAAAGACGTCCCCCAGGTTAACCTGCAGTCCCCTCTCTTCATCCCTGAGTCGCAGAGAGAGTGCAGGGCAGGCGGTTGTTTAGTTGAGCAGTTGTCTGACTCACTAACTCCTCAATTCATCATCCATACTCCACTTTAATAGATAAATAGAGGGGTTTTTTTTGTCCGTGATGTGGCATAAAAGGACTCAAACCTGGTATTGTTTTGCAACCGTAGTGTTCAGATCAAATCAAATCAATTTTATTCATATAGCCCAAAATCACAATCACATCGCTTCAGTGGGCTTTACAATCTGTACAGTGAGCGACATCCTCTGTCCCCAGACCCTCGATTCGAGTGAGGGAAAAATTGCCATATTTCTTTAGCAGGGGGAAGAAACCTCCGGAAGAGCCACAGAGGAGCAATCCCTCTCTACTGTTGTATGTGTAATGAGATTTGTTAGAATCTATGACTCTGGAATAATAGTAGTGTAACTGGAGATAGATTTGTAATTGTGTCTTTCTCTCCAAGTCCCGCCATTCTGTCAGTTTTGTTCTGCATCTACAATTTTCTCTAAACTACATATTATAAATACTCAACTCTATATTGCAGCCTATAATGTCACCGTCATGATCAAAATCACAAGGAGCAATGTGCAGCTGTAGAAGAGTGAGAGGATTGTAGAGACACACTGCAGCCTGTAGAATTGCTATAATATTGATATGGTATTTCAGTGATTATTAAGTGGCAACCATGCTGCTGAATACACAGTGCTGGACAACACCACGTCTGTGGTAAAATAAAGGGGATCAGGGTGAGGGTCAGGGGTTAGGGCCCTTACCCTGAACATTGAGTCATCCCTCCTGTCAAAAATCAGCAAATCACCAACTGAATATAATTCTGGTTGGCACGCATTTTACCTTTAAAAATAGGGCTGTAACGATAAACTGAATGCTGCTTGAATTTTGGGTCTTTGATAATATCTACAAACATTTGTAGTTGTGCGGTGAAATACTCCACCAACTTTGGCCCATGTCCTGCTTCTGTCGGGGTCACTCACCCACCGGAGCTGCTCTTCATGTTAGAGTGTCTCTACGCTTGCAGGACAAGAAGAGGGAGGGACGGCTGCTGACTGTTTGCAGTTGTACATAGTACAATTATTCATTGTCAAAAACTAACAACACATTTTTTTTTTCTACAATATGTTGAGTCCCACACACAGAATTCCATTGTTGAAGAAGCTACTTTGAAAGCATGGCTTTGTAAGCTACCAATTACTCCACACTGGAAGAAGTTGAACTACAGCAAAGCTACCGTAGGGGGGGGAAAAAAAAAGAAAAAATCTACTTTCACAACCAAATTCTTGTTTTGCTCCCCACTAAAATGCAGCATTACTTTTGCAGAGAGTCGACTGTTCCTCCTGATGTCTGTGAGAGGGACAAAGCTGGATGAGTCACCCCAGCAGACGAGGGGGCTTTGGTTGTGGAGGGGGAGGTGGTGATGGTTTGGGGGGGGTTGCAATCCCCTGTCTCTCTACAAACACAACAACAATACCAGTAACACACTCCTCGCTGCACTCCTGATGTATTTTCAGGCAAAAACAGGCATATTTGCCAGCTGTGTAATTTACTGCGGCTCTCATTTGCATATTAAAGCCTTAATTATCCCCTCTGAGCATGTGTGTGTGTGTGTGTGTGTGTGTGTGAGGGGGGTTTGGGAGGGTGTAACTGCTTGGACGTGTAGTCAGGAGAAGGGGAATGATCAGCATTTTGGGGTCTGGATTGCGGCCAGAGGGGAGCTGAGTCACCTCCCACCCCTGCTCCCCCCTGTGGACCGGCTGGTTCTGATAACGGAGCGAGGTGGAGCTCTTTGATGAATAACACTCGACATGTCCCCTTGTCATTTTTAATCACCGCCGCTCTTTCAAACCAGTAGGTGTGACCTGCAGTATCACAGGAAGAAGAGATGTGTTTTTTTTTTTATCCTTCAGTACGAGGAGGTGATGGAAACCCGACAGTCAGGGGAGTCGACAAGGAATCACTGCTCAGTCTCTTTTAAGTAGGTCTTATTGTCACAGTCTAACAGTAACAGAAATTCTGCGTATGCACATTAGAACATTGTGTTAACACGTCCATGTGAAACCTCTGGAAATATGATCGTCCCTCAGTTTTCAACTCAGGCAGCTTGGATGTTACACAACATTTCACACACTGTCAGAAACAGATTCTGTATCTGCTTGTTCCAGTGACTCACTGACTCTGATCCCGCTGTCAAGTTAATCTACAGTATGAACTTCATCAAACTGCAACAAATGATGGATGTCTTCTGACCATGCAATACATTTGATCTCAACTAGAATTCAAATGAAGAGGGAATTCAGACCTGTAATCCATAAAAAATGTCCAGATAACATCTATAGAACAATTAGAGCTTCTTAAATAAAGGAATGTCCTTGGACACACAACAGACCTATAGCTTCTATAATGTAGTCTATAATGACACATAATATATTCATGAAATATTATTGGTAACACGTTACAATACTTAAGTTGAAATGATGAGAAATTAATTAATTCAGCAGTTGGAATCCAGACAGAAACCTTTCACCGACTGAGGTTTGATCAGAGAAGGTGTATCGTTGCACTGATTCTTCTCCTAATCAAAAGTGTCTCCATCCAAGTCTAACTTTGTGCGCATGCTCTCCTGTCTCTGGCTGTTTGATTGGCTCGCGCCTTTGTCCCTCTCAGCCAGAGCCCTGAAGCCCCGCCCTGCTGTGATGAGATATTGGCTGTGTCCGAAATCACCCGCTCATTCCCTAATCCCTAGTCACTACATAGTGAGTCCAGGATAATGGACTATGTAGTGAGCTCATCGGCAGAAATAAAAACTTTCGGACACTATTCCGGCGCCGTTAATGATGTCACTGCTGTCACGCAGTTGAAACATGAATTGAAACCTCCATGCATTCGTCCGCAGCGCAATGCATGATGGTAAGTATTGCTTGGTAAGTGACCATCAGTTGTGCACTACTTTTCGCGATGCATTGTGGGATACAATGAGTGCACTATATAGGGTATAATATTTCCCACTAGATGTTCGGACAGCACTACAAAATGGCGTAGTCACTGTGTATTGCACTATATAGGGAGTAGTGAGTGATTTCGGAAACAGCCTGTGTTTTTACCTAACGGCCCCGCAGCGCTGCAAGTTTGTTCAACATGTTTCCTGTCTAAACAACTCAGCTATACACCCACCAGGTGTGAGAGAACACGTCACCTGGCTGTTGCCGGTGCGTTGCTGCCATATTGGAGAGGTCAGGATCCACTAAAAGTCTCATCCAAGCAACATCACGTCAACAAAGCACTTCCCCAACAGCACAGCCGCTAGTGTGAAGGGTTTTGATATATGCAGACAGACAGACAGAGATTTGTCACTCTATAGTCCTTATTAGTGAATTCTACTTAGCTGCACTGCATTGGTCTTGAGGCAGAAATCTAATACTAATTGCCCTGAACAGAACTCGATATGAGGCAACGTTAGAGGCACATGTCCTTTAGGTAACCTGAGCATCATAGCAGTGGCCGTTGCTGTGTGTATGGTACTGTATGATGTTGTTGTTTATGCGTTGCTCATCCATAGAGTCCAGCCTACACAGACCTATAGCACGACAAGTGTACACTTTCAGTGGCGGCACTAAGTTGCTTTGTCGAAACTTTATTCACTCAACAGCTTTGCTGACACACACCAGACTCAACATTTTTTTAGGGATCTACAAGGTCGTTTTATGCAGAGGAGGCTTTTCTCAGTGGTCATAGCCCAGTAAGTCCACATTCCCCATTCAGACATGCAAGACGCTCACTCAAACAACTTGGCATAATCACCAAAACACTGGAAGTTCTGCAATTGATATGGGCCTCCTCTGCATAAGGGGGCATATGTATATCAGCCCTGCATAAGGGGGGGGTATCGGATCGCATCGCCTTTCAACGGGCATGTCCTGAGGCGCCACGCTCAAACAGTCACCCATCAGCAGCTGGCAGCCTCTCATCTGACTACCATGAAGCCCCATGCGTGTCTATCTCTCTGGCTCCCTTCATCCACAAGCCACATCCCTTTCACTTTTGAATGGCGGGCTGACTGCAGAAATTGCCCCTGTCCACCATGCGCACTGAATATTTAACTATGAATATGAAATTTCTTGGCAAGACTTCAACCACCTTCAAAAGTGAGAGCCCCTGCAACTCCTCCAGCATGCACACACTCCCAGTAGCCCCTCTTTTTTAGCGCTCGTGGATCGATCATCCCATCCCTGTATGGGGGGGATGTCAGGAGAGGAAGTGGTGAATGATCTTCTCCGGTTGGCCACTAAAGTCACTGACGGAAGGCGAAGCTCCCGACACTAAAGCTCTGTTTATGATAAGGTGAAACTCCAACACAGTGCAGGATTTCGGTTGAAAGAGGAGACTGACAGAGTGAGAGAAAACATAACGGCTCAAGAATTCTGCTTTGGCAGTTTACCTTCCTCCGCTTTTCTCTCCATTCAGGGCCCTCCCTCCATCCTCGCCGCCACACATGCTTCCCCTCTCCTTCACCTTGATCCACGCCGGGACAGCTGTGCCAATTACGGATCAATACTGGCCTGCCTTGATCAGCACTTAACATGGTCTGTCCCAGACCTTCAGTAGGAACCAATTTGTTTATGGAGATTTAATTGGGTTATTGTTTAAATGAAGGACAATAGCCAGATTTGCAAACTGGGCCCGTGTCAGCTCTCTGGCGCTCCGCGCTGCCTGAGGTGGAAATGAAACCTAAATGGGGTGAAACAAGTTTGGGCACGTTCAAGGCCACGTTCAAGGCCACGGTCAGCCTGTGCTAGGCCAGCAATCATCGATCGATCCTTAAAGAGGGAAATGCTTTTATTTGTTCGAGTCTTAACGTCCAGTTTCCACCGGACAGAGCTGATCCTGGCCGTGCTCGTGTTTCCACCGGCTGCGTCGCGCCGCGTTTCAGCCGCGTCCCAGCCGCGTCCCTTTTTTCAAGATGTTATTTCAAAGTGGATTCATCTCATTCATCTAAAGTGCACGTTTGATGCTTTTATATCTCATTAATGACAACACTTAAACTAACGCTAGGTTGAAGACCTCATTTACCTGTTGGGCCACGGACTAAAAGAAAATGACAGCTTGAGTTTACCTCAAATCAGCAGTTAGTCTGAGGCACCGCTGTTGTAGATATATGAAAGATGCTAGTGAGGCAACACAGTACATTGAAAATAAGCGCTGAAGAAAGGTTGAACCACCAGGTTTTACAACATGGAAACGACAACAGAAATCAGCATGTGTAGGGATTTCACATTTCTCCTTGATGCAGATGAACCAGCGGTTCCTGGAAGTGACTGTTGTTGTCTGTCTGTGTCAGTCAGAGTCAGAATGCGTCTTTGTGTGATAAGCACATTTCTTTTGCTTCCTCCCAGCCATGTTGCATAATGTGATGCTCCTCATTGGTTACTGCAGCACAGAACTGATGTGCTGAACAGAAAGAGGCAGTAGTACTCGTAGCCTAGTGTGGTATTTATAGGAACGTAATAGAGATGGTGCTGGAAAATAGGACCGTCAAATGACATGTTTGGACTTCATTCTGTCATGCTGACAACTTTTGTAGTCATGTCTGTTGACACTCGAGCTCTGCTACATGACCTGTACCCAGTAGCTCAGGTTTCAGGTCATTTTAGGGATTTTGTTGGATAAAACTTCAGCTGAGGTTTGGGTTGGGTTCTATACAATTGTGTCAAAGGTTGTCAAGATTGTTTTCTCTGTTATGTCGTCCATCCCAATCATCTGTAACATGGGAGCCATGTGTTGAGTATATGGAATGGCAACACATTCTCACTTTTTATTCTCACAACTCTTTAAGAACAAGCAGCATTGCGCTTTAAACGGTGATTCACTTTCTGGGCTGCATTGCGATTAACAGGTCAAATTTCAAATTTCAACCTACACTGCAGAAAGCTAAATGGCTTAATGCAGTACTCAAACATAAATGCAGGTAGTATGGTATTATCCTCAGCCCTTCATAATTAGTACCAAGCAACATATTTTGAGCTCCCACAAAATGACCACATTAATTACTGTGTTATTATCAAAGGCCAAACAGAAACTCAACATTAGTATTTTTTTGATATCCACTTCTTGTCTGACCATCCTGACGTTCATGGCCCTCAACTGCTATCCCAGCAGCATCTTCTTCTGTCCCATTGCAGCTCCCCAACCCCACCAAACACACGCGCACACACACACACACACACACACACACACACACACACACACACACACACACACACACACCGTCCAGTCTAGGCACCCGGTTGGAGGGGGGGGTAATTGGATTTGTTGTCACCTCCGCTGGCTGGCAGGCCTGGCCTGTCGGCTCAGCTTAGTGATGAAGACATCAGTGTGACAGGGACCCTGGGAGAGGATCAGCTGGTGTCCTGGATGCCACTAATAAAGCTGTGGTCATGCCACGGCCACGCAGCCACTGCTGCAGCCAGCTGTTACCTCTGCCACCTCTCCCCCAGTGCCAATGCCCATTCCACAGCTTGGGGAGTTAGGGGGTGACATGGTGAATGAGGAGTGGGCAGTCTTATTAAAGCAGATGCCAGTCCGCCACTTGCTCTGTTGGAGAGGTCAGAGAAACACTCCCCAAACACTCCTCTGTGGTTCCGGGCAATGCTGGCACCACATACCAGTGTCCTGGCATTCCCTCTGTGTCACTAGGCATCTTATTAAAGCACTGACAGGAGGCTGGCCAAAGTCAAGGTCTGTAGTTTAGGCTTCAGCGCAGTTGTCCCCTGGTTCACCCCATCAGGGATCAATGGGTTATGTCCTTCGTGTCCTGCAGAACACACCGTCTTTAAACAGTCTGCTTATTAACGCAAAGCATATTCTAGTTGAACTTGCTTCAGAGGCAAGTTCAGTTTTGAGAATTAACGTGGCAGGAAACATATTCCTCTGCAGCTGAAGATGCACGCGGGGGGGATGGAGGCATTTAGTTACAACAGAAAATCAGTTTGAAGGATGAAATAGGAAGCAACCGATGCGCATGTCAGTGTGCAGAGCAGTTTGCCAGCATGTAGAATCATCCCAGTACGTGTTGTGTTAGAGTGTGACTGAGCGTGGTGGATGTGAGGCTGACCTGGCACCTGTAGCACATAGGGTGTGCACTAATTATGTGACGGGAGTGATAACTGAGGTTCAGGCAGCGGGATACAGTCATGGCTGTGGTGATGATGTGGTTGTAATGAGCGGAGCAGCTTTTTCTTCAAACCACACATTCCACTTTTGGAATTTTGAAAGTGTTTTTTTTTTTTTTGTTCCTCTGATGAAATCTGATTTTTTTCAGATAAAACTAAAGCAGAGCTTCAGTTTGTACCTTCAGAGGCCTTCTGATTGGCGTCTCGAGGGCTTTTACAGTCGGTCATATGGTTATTAACAAGGTAAAACTTGCAAAATTTAACATTTCACATTTACACTGTGTCTATTATGTCACAAAGTAAATGATAAATGATGACTTTCAACACTTCAACATTTACAGTGTCCTTAAAGGGTAACTCCACCAAATGTACACATTAAAGTGTGTTTATAGGTCTTGGGGAGGAACTCCAAATGTAAAAAAAAAAAAGTTGAAAGCATTTTGAGGCTAGAGAGGAAGCTGTATGTAATCTGATGAAGTGCCTCCAGTGACGTTAAAGTAATTTTGCAAATTTTACAAAATGTGTTGTTTCCATTGGCTATATTATCCTATCTCCAATTCCTGTTGTGACCAACACTGATTGGCTGCTGTGGAGATGGAGGGAACACCGTCAGGAGGCGGCGAGAAAGAAGTCTGCCCATCTTTAGGCTCATTCTATCAGTTAGTGAGAAATCGGACTACGACAGGTGGCTTAATGAATAACAGTGGTTATGTAGCTCTGACAGATGACTGGGCATGACTAAGATGTATATGACCTATATTCTATTTTCACAAACACACAGTGACCTCCTGCAACTCTTTTGAAAACCCCTGTGTGCATGCACTCTCTTCCATACTGCATATAGTGCCCACCGGAGTCCTCACATGAGTAGCAAGTACACATGAATGAGAAAATATTTGCATATATTTACTAATGATTTTATCAGATAATTGCTGTGTGCTGATGAATAACAGCTGCCACCAGCTTATGATACAGATCCCTCACTTGTCCTCTCCTCTGGCTCCGTCCTGACAGTAGAATAGATACACAAGGCATTCAAAAAGTTAACCTTTAATTCTCATCTTCCGTATTTCAGTCTCGAGGTGGAAATAAATGCCGTGGTGCGCGAGATTCACGGGATGGTGCTCTGTTTTGTGCGAGAAGTCTGTGATTCAGTCACCCTCATAAACAGCACAGAGACAAAACTAATGGCAAGGCAGTCGGCAGGGTTTTGCCCTCAGGGAGTCTATTTTAGAAATGTCACAGACATGGAGGTCTTTATCCCAGCCCTGGATTGCATATTCACCTGTGTAAAGACCCAATCACAAGTAGCTCCACGGCCACTGTCGACTCGTGCTAAGCTACTCACGCAACAGAGAGGAGGCAGCTGAGAAGGGGAAACTCAAACAGCTTGGGGAGTGACAGTGAAGGGGGTGACCAGAAGTAGGAACCTCAGACATCCTTCAATAAGTGTTACAAAAAGGTTAAAAAGAAGAAAAGAAGCCAAAAAAAAAAAAAAAGAAGTGGAATGTATTTTTCTTTGCTGTTCAGTGTTGAATTATTTCTAATGGAAATAATGACAGAGAGGTATCCAAGCAAACGCAGATGCAGATGTTAAGCACTTACCATGCTCACAGAGATTGAGGCAGAGATTGGCAGAGATTACTTTTGAACTTGTGGGATTGAAAAGTGGATTTATTTTCACTCCTGTTTATCAACCCAACTGCAGCAGTGATCTGGAGGTGGCCTCCGCTGTTGGGTGTTTCTGTTCCGTGATGGAGGGAGCATTACTCCGGATTCATCTTCTGAATAGATGTAAAGGTTGTGTCGAAGCTAACGAACTACTGAGAGCTGAACACAGTGACTTTTAACATCTCTCTCTCAGGTTTCCTGCACAGACATGAGTTGAGTGTTGAGTATCAACATGTCTCTCGATACTTTCTAACCTCCTTACTGTCTTTGGCGTTCAGCTTTAGGCCCACTGGTTCCTTCTGAAGATGAGCATCTTCAAAAGCGGTCCATGAATACATAGTTTCATTATTTAGATATTTACAAATCAGTAGTTTAATCAACTGTGCATTTGCTGGGGACTATTCTCAGTTTTTTAATTATTCCCAAAAACTAGGGAGTATTTTGGCAGCAGTGACTGTGTGTGTGTGATTGAGCCGTAATAAACTAGTGTGTGTTTAATGCAACAGTGGATCATCTCACCCAGTGCACCACTGTGGCTCACTGATGTATGTTTTCATGGGGCCAGGTTCATAAAATTCAAAGTTTAAAGCATGTTAAATAGAGTTGGATCCACTGTGCAGAGCATGTTTCATTATCAGGTCCATTCATAGAAATAATAATTCAGTATTTCTTGTGTCGTGTCAATTACATATTGACATTCCTCTGGTTGAGTCCAGATTCAGTCGTTCTTGAAGACAACACTATTCTGTGCACTGATCACCATTTAACTCATCACCACGTATCTTCAGGGAGCTTTTGTCACTGTGGGAAACACAACTGTGATCTGTGAACAGTAGGATGATATTTGCCTGTTCTGGTTTCCGTTAAAATATCAACATCCCCTCTGATTTATCAATTTATTAATATTTTCCAGACCTTTAAACTCTTTAGACCAATAAAATAATAACTAAAGCATTTGTTATTTCTGCAGCTGAACAACAAATGTTTCTGTCTTTGGTCACATCGTACACTCATGATGATGTCATACACTCATGATGACATCATTACGTTACATAATGTGTTGTGCAAAATAGGGTGACAATATGCTCTGTGGTGCAGTGAAGGTACAACAGAGAGACAAAGAGAAAGTTATGTTTATTGACTTACACTGCCTTTTAGCTTCAGTTGTATAGATTGTATATATATATATTATAAATGATATATATATATATGTATATTACTTTTTTATGTTTTAAACAATTAGCATTAATACCAATGTAGGCACTGGAGAAGTTGAAGATGAAATTATCGAAAAAAAATATTTGCACTCTGCTCATTAAAATAAGCATATCTGAAAAAAAAAAATATATATATATATACATAAACAAAGAAATGCAAATAGATTATGGATTGTTCAGAAATGTCCACATGTTTCTACATCTAGATTGTTTTTAATTAACATGTTTTATGTGTCAATTTATTTCAGTAAAATCAGATAAAAACTCATGTTAGATTTTCTCTTTAATTTTTGACAAAATTCAAATATTTTTGTTATTCATGGTGGTTTATTGCAGAGATTTTAGGATCGTGAAGCATCTGACGATACTCCAAGAAATGACATTAAGAAATAAATACACACAATACCAAAGCTTTTCTTTTCTGGAGCTGGAAGGGTTAAGTACGTCCGCAATCGACGACGCCTTAAGTTAGGCTGCTGTGGATAAATTCAAATGTTTGACTGGTTAAATGAAGTCAAGTTTATGTAGAAGGGTGTCAGCCAAACTTCAGTCCAAAACCAGAGCAATTTAACAACAGCACACACAGTCTCACACACAGTAAGCCTCATATAAGAGTCAGAATCAACCCTGACAAGAGTTCAAGTACTGCAACTGTGTGTGTGTGTGTGTGTGTGTGTGTGTGTGTGTGTGTGTGTGTGTGTGTGTGTTGGGAGCGTCTCGCGTTCACCCTCTTGTTTTCGTTCCTCTGACTTTTATTTTGACTGTAATGTTATAAACCGTGTCTCTCAGTGAACCTCAATATAATTATCGAATCATAACTTCCAAATATGTTGCTGCTGTAATTACTAAAAACAGAGGACAGCAAAGAAGCTGGATAACAATGGATGTGTATGTTGAAATGGAGCGGGGCACCACCTCCCACCCCCACCCCCTTAAACACCAGCCGTCATTTTCATAATTGTTGTAATGAATACTTAAACTGTGGAATCATTTGTATTATTTTTGGAATTTTCGCAGGCCACGTTTAATCTGTTTGTGCCGAACGTGATGCCACATTTCCAAAATGAAAAGTCATTTTTAGGACGCGAAAAACAAGAAAATAACAAGGAAAGGTGCAGTTTTGATCTTAAAATTGCTCTTAAGCACAGTTTATCTTCGTTTGTGTAACAATCGAATTCAGATAAATAATTAAGTTGTGTTGAGTTTACATTCATGTGCTTATCGCTTATTCAAAGATCAGCCAGCTGTATTAATTCTAATGGGTTTCCTTTTTGTCTCTTCTACCCCCTGCATTGTCAAAACTTAACAGTCAAACGCCTCAAATACAACATAGCTTTGTTTCTCACTGATGAACATGAAAACATATTCTCTCATCTGACACACACACACACACACACACACACACACACAGCGTCAGGCAGCAGATATTCGGTATACAACAGTGACATCTTCAGTTGAGTGATGGAAGGCTGCGGAGGACGGCGACGTGGAGGGAACAATAGAGGAGCACCTTACAGCAGCTCTGTGTGTCTGCCGATGGAGGAAATGCTAGTAATTACTGCCATTTATAGGGAGAGAAAAGGGCTCTGTGAATATGCTCAAAGTGCATTCATTAACATTTACTCAGTGCTATTCAACCTGCGCCGAATAACAGAGCGAAGCCTCCGTGTCTGTACAGTACAGGCTGCTCGAGTCTCCCGATGGACGAAAAAGCAGCTGATTGACACAACGCTGGTATGTACAGTGTGCGAGAGCTGCCGGAGGCGTGAGCAGAAGCGTTCGGTGACATCAGGTAGGGATTTGAACCCTCGGTCAAACTGTGACTCTCTGCTGTGAGGACCGTACCGTAACTCCCCTGGCAGCGTATCAAACAACTGTAATGTTGTTTGGCACCAGCAGTCCACAACGTCCAGTCATCAATGATTTAAATCCCAATTCAGCTCATGTTAGGCCACATTTAATGTGTGCGTTTTGGTTTGTTTACATGTTTTGCATTAATTCCTTTATTCATTTTATGTCTGAATATATTCACTTCACCAGTACACTTCGTACAGTGAATTCAAACTCAATTCAACTCAAAGGTCAAAGGTGAGGGAGTACGTGTCTCACCTCTGAGCAGCCCTGAAAATGGCCTCCAGTCTTAAATCTGATCATCTTTGTGCTGCTCAGCTGGCAGTCAGGGATTTATCAGTGTGGCCCTGTTCTGTTTTACATTTATAAACAAGCACACTATAGTCACAGCTGTACGTCTCTATATGAAGCGTCTCTATCTGTTGTGCGACGAATAACACAATATAACATCATCATTGTGTTTGTTCTCGCCTGTCAATCATTAGTGCGGTAAATACATTCTTTACATTGTGTGTAATCATTCATTCACGTTTGGATTATTATTTTTTTCTCTTATTTTCGTGATTTACAAAACAATTTTACAAAACACGTGATAACTAAAAAAAAAAAGAAAAACGTATCGCTTCATAAAATCATATTCACAAACCTTCTTTATTTACTTTCTTTATTGCTTTCCATTTATCAGAGACAGATTCAGCAATATAATGACTTAGAATCAATTAAGCCATCTCAACATAAATGTAACTCAGTTAGTCCATGATGATCACTGTCTTCCTCCTATGATCATTGTCCTTCGATCTGAATATAAACAGCCTCAAGTTTTCTCTTTCTATCTTTACACTCGACCAGTAACGTTTTCAGATGAACTTAATCTCTAGATTTCAACACACGTGACCTGTTGTGTTCTCTTACATCCGCCTTGTTCGTAAGTCCGACCATGCTTTTCTGTTATACATATATTCATAATGCTGTACTGTGTTATCAAGCATTCATTGACTGTTTACACACTAATTATAGGTGCTACACAGGAGGGGTTGTAATCACTGACGAACACGTGAATAAACTCTTTAAAAATGTCCTTTTATTTGCCTTCAGCTCCGCAGTGTGGTGGAAAGTGCTCTTACATACAGCTCAGTGAGAGTCGCCCGCTGAGCTCCGACCTGTTCCGAGTCCTGACACTCCAGCATTTTGGGGCATTTAAGTTAAGACTGGTATCACAGATCAGTGACATCTCAAAACTCAAACACTAATATAGGGGAAAATATATATTTTTTTTGTATAACCGAATAATCATGGACTAACCCTGACTAAAATGTAGGCGGTGATTTTAAACATTATTTAAAACCTGCTTGGTCCAACCTGACAACTGTTTGTCTTGGTTTTTCTTTTCTTTGCACATTATGTTTTTATTTTATTTTATTTTATTTTTTTTTTACAAACTGTAAATATCTGTCTGCAGCCATATTTTATTTAGAGGTTTAACAAAACAAACTAAATCATGGTCTTCATTTGAAATGTGTCACACGTGAGTCAGTGCAGGGTTTGGCGGCAGTATTTTATGAGGCAACACTGAAGCCGGTGGAGAAATTAATAACTTACACACCTCCGAATTTAAAGCACTCGCATTGTTGATCAGCCTCAACAATATGACTTAAAAAAAGGACACAATACGCCACTCACATAACACTTGAAACTGGCATCTGAGATGTCATTTACATATATTTGCATATAAAGTAATTGGCACAGATGCCAAGGAAGCATCCGCAAACAGATTAATTGTCATCGAGCAGTCGTGGTGACATAGTTAAAAATGAGCTCCTTTTAAGGCACCAATTATCAGAGAATTTCCAAAGTAACCTTTTTTCATCAGCGAATCCCTTCCCCATTGTTGCCGCCTTGAACACACGCACACACGCGCATCACGCACAGTGGAAGGCAGACATGTAACATGCATAGTATCAGCATCCTAAATGTATAAATATTGTAAATAGCTGTCTGTCGGCTTTCAAGTTGCGCCTTTGAAATCAGGCCGCGCTGCATCCTGCTCTGAAAACGAGCACATGTGCCTTTGTTTAGCCCGAGACGAGAACAAACGGCGAATTCTCCAACACACTCATTGTGAGAATCCGTAATGAATTTCCACAGATAGAAATAAGAATGCCTCTGCTGGGGCGTCCATATGCTGTTTTCTTCTCTAGTTCCTTTTTTTTTTTTTTTTCTATGAACACATGAATGCTCTGTGCTCCCTGCTTTAGGTACAGGTATTGTTATGCTTTGCCTGTGCGTGTGTGTGTGTGTGTGTGTGTGTGTGTGTGTGTGTGTGTGTGCGTGTGTGTGTGTGAATGTTAAAATTGATCCTCCTCTGAACCTGCACACGTTCACATCTTCTTCACTCTCAGTCACTTTTTTCTCTGCACTCCTTTCAACATTTACCACATTAACATGTTTCAGCTCCGGTCCGACCCGGTTGACCTTTTAACAGTGTGGTCAACTGTCCGTCCTGAGGCCGGCTGACACACTGCTGCTGCTTCTTTCCTCCCTGCTAGTAATAATTGAACAGTGGCTCCATTTGTAGAGGGTTGTCTCTGGGAACGCTGGTAACAAATAAGCCAGTTTAAGCTGCCTGCACCTCAGAGAGCTTTAAACGCTCGCTCCTGGCAGCCGCCGCGCAGCCATCTTAACTAATGTTGAGACGGCGCGGGGAGAGAGGCTGAGGCTTCCCCACGTGGAAACATCAGGCGAGGAGGAGACGGGGCTGAGTTTCAAATCAGAGCCTCCCAAACGTGTTGTTGAGATGAAATTGACCATAGCCGAGGAGAGTACCGTCCGGTATGTTGTGATTATTATTATTATCATTATTATTTTAATGAGCTCAAAGAATTTTACTGCAACAGGTTTAAAATACCTTTTTTTCTTGTTAAAGTCTGACATTGACCAGCAGTGCACATTAAAGCTGCAGACCTGGGTTTGCAGTGGCTCAGTGTAACGTCTGACGTGTGAACGCGGGGAGACTCGCTGTCTTCTGCTGCCATCTTGTTGTCTGTCCTGATAATCATCCCGGGCTTTTCTCTTCCAGCGTGTCCTTGTTCACCGTCAGGGATCGTAGCTGATGAGGATACCACATGTAACGCTGAGGAAATATGTTTTTGGGAGTGGCTGAAAGTAACTAAGTACACTTACTCCAACACAAATTTAAGGTGCTTGCATTTTCTTTTTGTCCAATTTCAGACTTCCACTTCATATTGTACTTTTTTTTACTCGGCTACATTTATTTGAGCTGTAGTTACTCGTTACTCTGCCAGACAGACCGGAGCCCCGGCTGCAGATTAATCCCCGTCTGAAAATAGTCCCACAGAGAAACATTATTTTCTTTTGTGCGTGGAATGATTGCTGAAAACGACTGTGACCGGCTGCTTTACAATATCATTGAGCTTTTGTTTATGTATCTGTACATGACTGTCATCATCGTGTTTTTAGGGATGTCCCTCTTCTGTAGGATCAGATGGGCTGGCAAGCGGAGGGCCACAGACAGAACAGGCGAGTCCGAAAGTCCAGAGAGAACGAAAATAAAATTGCGGTTTATGCTTTCTCATTGAATTTCTCCACAATAAGACAAATAACACGAGACTCCTCTGAGGCAGCAGCATCGAGCGAGTCCTGTCTGTGGTTTTTGAGCAGTTTAGTCGCACTTTGTTCCTCTTATTTCTAATCATCTCGAGCTGTCTTCGTATGGTCCCAGCCCCCTGAGCTGCTGCTGCTGCTGCTGCTGCTGCTGCTGCTCACTGATGCAGTAAAAAAAAAAAAAAAAAAAAAGGCATTTATTCTGCTTCTGATTGGTCGAAAAACACGCACACAAAAAAAAATTGCGGGTGAATTGACCTCAAATGTTTATGTTGGAAAAGTACAGATTAGAACAGGCCACGTTATTGGTACATTGGGAACCAGCACTTTCTGTATCAGCCATCAAACATGTCTGTCAGCCCTGGTTGAAATATAATAATAGAAAAACACACACACACACGCACACACACACAGACACACACACACACACACACACACACACACCAGCCAGTCAAATTGAGCCCTTGTCACTCACATTAAAATTTTGACACGGCAGAAAATGGAGGAGAATGTGAAGAAAGAAGTAATTGTGTGGTGACAAAAAAGGAGTTCCCCCTGGCACCAAGTCGGGAAACAAGACTTTGTTTGGATTTATGGCACTGACAGAAGGTGTGGAAATGTGTGTGCGTGTGTGTGTGCGTGTGTGATTCAGAGGTTGTATTCTGCACTGATGTTGCAGAAGCACCCGATGAAATTGTTCACACATACAGAGTGTTTTTGTGCATGAGTACTTGTGCATTTCTACACTTATGCACACGCGCATATGTACGCGTGTGTGTGTGTGTGTGTGTGTGTGTGTGTGTGTGTGTGTGTGTGTGTGTCCCATGTGTGTTTATATTCCTTAATGACTTTCTAATTCAGGGCCAGCAGGAACCTGCCTTTATCTCTATTAGTTTAGTAGCAGGGCAAACAAAGAGAATCTGTGGCCGTGGCACCGAGCCAGAGGAAGACTCAGCCATAAAAGCACTTGTCCATCTGCGTCTCCACCTCCTCCTCCTCCCACACTCTTATTCCTCCTCTCTGGGTGTGAAACGCTCTCCTCCTCTCGGTCGGTGAAGGGGAAAAAAAAAAACAAAAAAAAAAAACATCTTGATTCCTGCCTCAGCAGTCCGCTTACTCAATCTAGACGTATTGATTGTGCGTGGTGGATTGGGGGGAAGGAGTGTGTGTGTTTGTGAGATCAGTAAATTAGTTTTTCTTGGCTCAAAGTCTGGCACCTGTATTCCATGTAGTAAAATAATGTATTATGGCACGGCGGTCCTCTGAGAAGTGTGCTGCTTCAGAATCAAAATGCACAAGAAGGAATCACATGTTAAAGTATTATTAATTAAGCAGAAGAAAATAGGATGATGGAAACATGAACAATGAGTAGACGGCGTCGGAGATACTGATTATTTTTTAAAATGATGTTTAAATTGTAAGCAGTACGATTATTATTTAACAAATTAAATGTGTGGCGCTAAAAGACCAAACGAGTTCAGAGGAAGTGAGAACCAAAACCGTCTGGATCTCAAACTGATCGATACAAATGTTATTCTGATTTAAGAGTTTCTTTGTAGAGACAAATAACAATTTTGGAATATTTAAAAAGATAATTCAAGGATGTTGTGTTGAGATTCTCACAGTTCAGTTCAGCAGATGTTCTTAAATACTGATCATAGTTGTCATGAGTGTCGATATTCAACACAGATTTTATTTTGTATTTTCTTTTTCATCTGCTTACCGTACCTACATCTAACATCCGACATTTTCACTGTGGAGGAAGAGGCCTGCTTTACAATATAGATACTAAAATAAAAATAAAAATTGTAATTTATAGTCAACCCGCAAATTTCCAACAAGCCATCAGCAGGGTTGTTGGTGTATGTGTTTATGAGTTAAAGCATATGTTGGTGATATTTTTTTTGTTTTTATTTTGAAAAAAGAATGACACTCAGTAGAGTGCATACCTCTGCCAAGGTCCAACAATCACTCTTGATAGCTCTTTATCACTTTACATATTAAACCGCCAATAACTGATCAACAATAATTTCAAGCTCACCAGATCCAGGCTGTTCACCAAAATGTACCCACTCGATATGAGCCACCTCAGTACTGCTGAGATTGTCAAAGACAGACCAAAAGTTAACGGAGGTCTTTTCCACTCCTGCCGACAAACCAACCGACTCATCCTCCTCAAGTCTGGTCTTCACCCTGACCAATAATGTGTGAGACTACAAGTTCCCAACAGGTTGTCAGGGGATTCCTGGATCCATATGAAAGGATAGAAAATATAATATTACAGAGTTGTTGTTTTTGTATAATTTTTTGTATGTGTTTTTTTTGTTTGATGTTTTTCATGTGAAATACTGGATCTTTTTGTTTATTTTGTTTTATCGCTCTGAAAATCTTGTAAATGAGTCTGGACCACTGCAGTCCTCTCTGACTGTCCTGTCTGTGGCTCTCAGCACCAGGCCCGGCACAAGACAGCAAACCTTTCTCAAACAGGAGGAAAGCTACGGTGTATTTTCTCACAGTGATGAAGGAAGATGTCACTGATGCAACATTGTGGCTCACTTTTAATAGTTTTTTGTTTTTTGTTTTTGTTTTTTTTCTATAGTGGGGGCTCTGTGGCACAGAGGAAGCAGATCTATCAGGCTTAACAGTTAGAATATTATAGGTTTGGCTCTGCCCCTGCGATTTAGTGACAATATAATCTAAACCATCAGGAGTGTTATTTTAAGAGCTATATTACAGATACATTTAAAAAAAAAAAAAAGGGCTATAAAATATAACACATAGAGGATCATTTTACAAACCAACGTAACCTCTGACCTCTCGTTCTTTACTCAGCTATGATCCTTTAGCTAAAGCACCCCGGGGCTCCTTCCGCAGGGGGGAGGGCAGCTTGTTCCTTTGTGTTCACCTTGTCAGCCTCATTACATGGCATATGCTCCTCACCGCTACAACAGCCGCTCGCTATATGTTGACTGTGTGCACTGCCAAAATGATCCCATGTGACTGTGGCGACAGGCTGGGGACATTTAAAACAGCGCTGTGATGTATGGAAAAAAAAAAAAAAAAAAAGAAAACCCGGGCTAAGGGGGCCTCTCAGCACTGCGTCTGTCCCCGTGCATCCAAGTGCAAAAACACAAGTCCGCGAACCCTCCCGGAGAGCAGCCGCCACCGCCGCCGCCGCCACTTCTTGTCGCCAACACGGAGAAAAGCCTCCCCTCCCTCTTCCTCCAACTCCTTGCCCGACTCGCCTGCAAGCGTTCCCTTTGAACAATGACTGAGGCTCAGAGAGGGGCGGGTGACGACTCCATACACCCATACACACCACCTCTGCCTCCCCTCTGGAAGTATTCAGGATTATGGGAGTGGTGGCAGATCAGCGCTTAATCAGTTCCCACTGATACAGTAGGAGGCGCTGGTTTATTCACTAATGGTAAAAAAAAACATGCATATTTCAGAGTGCCTCATTAAAGGGATGCTATGGAGTTTTGGAGGAGACATTCACATTCAGAGTATTAATATCGACAGTATCACTGAGGTTTTCTTTGTTTTGATTTTCAATTTTTTTTCTATTTTATATCCGCGTGTGACTTAAATCACTGCACCTAAATGTAGCACAGAAACTCATGTGGCTGAGCAAAGTCACGCGAGTCATTTACACAGTTTGAGAGTTTCTGGGGCCGTTACTGGTGTAGAGACTAGAAAAGCTGCATCAGTTAAAACACAAAACGCTCCGTTATCATGTGAAGATTCTCAATCAGATATCAGTCGTATGTGCAGGTCTGGGTAGGATGGTGTCTCCACCTGCTGGTGACCTCAGGTGGTGGTGGAGGGAGATTGCAGGCTGGCAGCTGGGATGGCGTCGCCCCTGATCTCGCCCTACCGACTCCAGATTTAATACCTCGGAGTCCTCCTGTGGGCTCTCGGCACTCCTGAAGACATGATGATGAAGCAGCTCGCCGGGAGTTTACATTTTTACTGGACCTGACCTCTCAGAGTACCTCTCGAGTCATTCACAGCACAACGTTTAGAATGATTGTGTATCAGAAAGCCTTTTTTTTTTCAATTAGACTTTGACCGCGACACAAAACTACCTCCCAGCTCAGAGCTGTCCCAGAGGGTTGTTGTCAGATCTCAGATTTTAGGGTTTGAGGTGTTGTGTTAATTTACCGTTAACCTGTGTGTGTGTGTGTGTGTGTGTGTGTGTGTTCACACACACACACACACACACACACACAGGCAAACCCCTCTCATGAGCAGAAGGTTGCATTGCTGTTCTCCACATGCCCGCCTCTCACCCGTCCAGCCCCCCACGTATCCTCCCCCCCCGACCACCTCACCTACCCCCGGTGTTGGCAAAGGCATCTGGGTGTGTGTGTGTGTGTGTGTGTGTCTGTGTGTGTCAGGCGGGCTGCTGCGTGGTGAGCATGCCCTCTGTCATTCACGCAGAGCAGCCCTGTCCAACTGTCACTTCCTGACAGGCCGATAATCAATCTCTTTATTAACTGCTCTGTTGCAGACCGCCGCCACTGAGGGGAGGAGGGTGGGAGGAGGAGGAGGAGGAGGAGGTGAACAGAAAGGAGGGAGGGAGGAGAAAAGAGAAGAGCACGCTGCAACTCAGAAAGTTGAGTTTATTTTTCAGCAGAGAAGAGGCTCGTTTCAACGCAACAAAACAAAGCAGCGCGCAGAGGAGGCTGAAGGGGGAGGCAGGCTGCAGCAGCTGAAATGTGCGTGCGGCCTGCTGGAGATTCACCAGTTCGATGGGTGGAGGGAATCGGCTGAGCTAAAACGAAAGCACTGACCGGTTTTGACCCACGCTGACACACAACGTTGCCACTAAACGCGTAAAAGAAAGCCCTGATGCATTTGGACTGTCTGTTTCTCTTGGCAGGCAGCCACCTGTGGGTGTGTGAGCGTCAGTGTGTTGGTGGTTCATCAGTCTCACGTTCTGTGCTTTAGGTTAAAGGAGCCGCGTTTCCTTGTTTTCATAGAGGCACCTGCTTTTACTGTACGTCTCGGTTAAGATCGCTGTCTGAGCATGGTCAGCCAAAAGCGGCACAGCTGCTACCTGTCAGGTGACCCTTAGTTTCTGTTTAGTCTTGATCATTCAACTTTTTTTCACTGCAGATTATTGTCAATATTAAAGCTACACAGGTAACGACATGATCGAAAGGCTAAAGTGAGGTTGTTAAAAGGCTGAAGGGCCTCAGTAGGTCTGTCGTGATCTGACAAACCCAGAGTGACAGAGAGAAGTCGGGTTGAGCTGCCGTCTACTGAGGAGGGAATGTGCTCTGGTGATTCTGGTGACCTGGTCAGGACTCAGCCCGTCACCCCTTTCAATCGATTCGCTCCTCTCTTCTTCTCGTCCTCTCATCCACTTCTAATCTGTTCACAGGTGCTCTTTTCTTGTCCGGGATTAACATACAGCCAAGACACATTCTGTCAAGCTTGTCCAAAGGCATCCTGGAAAAATAAAGGAGACCACCGACCAAAGAGGAGCAAATAAAACCCGTTGATTAACTTACAACATTTAATCACAATGAGAGCCTCGAAAGCACCCATACCTTAAAATGTCAGTCTGCCTGCCTACCCAACATGCAAGGCGTCTTAAGAAGTAGTCTGACTATCGGTTCCATCATTATGTGAAAATGTCCACAATAACACAGGAAATCTGTGATGAAATCAGTGGGATGAACCATCTTGCAATGACCTTTCCTTTGGGCTGATTTGGGACTTGTTTTCTTCATTTTTGTCATCATTTATCATTATATTAGTAACAATCTGTAGCATCTTCAGTTCCCCAATACCTGCGCTGATATCTCTACTGAGGGTACCTGTCCAAACCAAGTATCAGGGCCCTCCTACACCAAACTTAAAACCTTCCCCGTGGTGTGCACTATGTGTGACACTGGTAGCAGAGTTATCAACTTGCCACAACGAGATGAACATGACTGTTGGCAGAAACAATGAATCGTCTGTATTTGATTTGGATCTGGATCTATTTTATAAGGTACAGATGACACGAGAGGCTGGTGGTGGCCCAACCCGACAGACGCTGGGTATCAGGAATGCAAAGGAGCATCAGGGGCAACAACTGCTCATTATATCTCATCTGATCTTCTACCCCTGTACAGAAAAACAAAACTCTTTGTGACAAGAATTTAGGAGATCAATTGTTTTTTTTTTTTCACTATTCACCATCAAAACTAACAAAAGGAAGTCCTGATTATCCAGCATCTGTGAGATCTGGATATGTGCATCATCTGAACGGGTGTACATGAGTGGTTTCGCTGGCATTTTGTTAATCCCGGTGCCTTTTTTTTCACGATCTCAAAGGCAATGTGTGTGTGTGTGTGTGTGTGTGTGTGTGTGTGTGATCAACAGGATGAGTTTCTGATGGAGACTCAGACGAGATTCCAGTCAGAGATCCTCCAGCGCTGCCTCGCCAACGCCAGCCACTCCCGCCACGCCGCAGAAACCTCTGAGACGCTCCCCAGCGAGGCCGGCGGACAAGCTGACAGCATGACTAGAGCCTGAGCACACACACACACACACACACACACACAGAGGGAGGGAGAAAAAAAAAGGCTAACCTTGTAGAGATCACCTCAGAAACCACTCATGGATTCATTCTCACAGACACCGTGTCCCAGTGTCCCAAACCCAAACAGCTGACTAACAGATATATGCGAGTAATAATTCTATCGCAAATAATGATAACCATAAAACTCCAAATCCGGGTAATAAAGGCAGACTTGAGCTCCCTAATGAAACGCCTGCCTCCCCGCTGCTTCTTGCCTAATGTTCCCGCCGAGCCGCTCACCACTTTCCATAAAGCAATTTTGCAAGCCCACTTCAAACGTGAATCACCTAGAAATGAACAGAACTGCCCTCCCCCAGCCCCACCCCCACCCCCACCCCTCTGAACTCCACCAACCCCTCCCCCTCCCTGCAGCACTTACACTGGGGCTGTGTGTGAAGGGGGGGGGAGTGAGTGTGCTGACATTGGTAGCAGCTAAGTTCCATCTACATTAATCAGCTGAGAAGCACCGGCAGGCGTTCAACAACAATACAGCGTGAGACGACGGAGCACAGTGTGTGCAGCTTCAGTGAACAGGGCGTCACAGGTCTGCTGAAGGCTGTCCATCTCATCAACTACTGTGAACACAGAACACAAGTCTGAACTCTTCTTCGCTTCTTCAGCTCTGCAAATTGAACCCTGGAGTACAACGACCCGACTCGAACCCCTCCGCACCCCCACAGGACCTGACGGGCCGGGCCGGGTTCAGACCACAATGTCTGTTTTTGAGTCATGTTTGATAATTAAGTTAACGTATGTAAATGACTAAGCTTACACACATCTACGTCACCTATGTCACATGACGTGCGCTACATCACTAACATTAACGTTATGAAAGTTAAAAGACTGAACGTCTTTTCACAAACCTAACCAAGCAGCTGTGGTGCCTGAACGTCACCAAACCACAACTGACCGTCACCCACACGTCCAAAAGTCTTAATATACAAATCCACACAAATTATACTGTTTGTCAGCAAGTTCTGTTTTGAAAGTTATTTATCACATATTATTGTTTATTACTTGCTAACATATAACTTGTTATTTGACCACGAGGCCACATGCAGAACTGACACTAGAGGGAGGGCAGAGCGTCAGATTTTAATGTTTTCTTCACTGTAATTTACAAGAATATTAAACCTCTTATTACACACCACACCGCCTCTGCTCATCTGCTTTTATATACATTATCTGTGTATATTCATTTATGTATCTGTATACATCCAAGCTCGATTTAATGTGTTGCAAGATCTGTACAGAACCAAAGGTACATAGTAATTGTGTGTTAATTACCCAGTGAAGATATCATGAGCCTGAACATGACAATCTGACAAACTGTCTCCCAGCAGAGCAAAGCTTCAAGTTGGGTTTAGTTCAGTACTTACTGGCATATATTTGGACTGATCATTCCTCAGCTAAAAACAGTCACCTCACCTGGAATATGTTATTATGTAATTGGAAGTTTGACCTCATCACTCCCCACGCTGTCCATCGTCATCGCACAGATGACCAGATAGGTCAACAGTGAGAGTAGCTGATAACAGTCCACATACATTTGTCATTAGGCGGTGAATGTAGTAATTATTATAGCCGCAAAGGAGGAAGTCAGGCGAAGTAGCATGAAGTCCACACAGGGGGGAGGTTGAGAACGGATGGTTGGTTAAAACAAGAACAGGAACCACTATACCCGCAGTCACAGGTGAGTTACTTTAACTTACCAACACACAGTTATGTCACATACATAGCTGAAGTTATGTACGTAGCATAGGTACATTAGTAATGGAAGTACAAATGTAATAGTTACCCAAACCATGATGTTTACCTGAATCTACCCAGACTGTGAGTGTAGCACAGAGGTGTGGTGTGACTGTCACTGGTGCACTGCAACAGTTACATCACCTCAAATAGCATCTGTGCTGCAAGAAGAAATCACACTTCAGAGTCCCTGTCCAAAAAGTTAAGGAGCCATTGAAGTCAAAATCTTGGCTGTTTTTTCTTTTTTTTTTTTTTGTATTTGAATATGCAGTACATCATAACTGGTATTCCTCTGACTTGACTTATGTTAAGAGCAGATGAGGCTCATTACATGAACCAGATTTAGTAGCTTCACAGACTGTACTGATGATAAATAAACTACTGACAGACCTGCAGAGAGCCATCAGTGAAACACACTGCAGCCTCTGTGTTTCTGTACGTTCTGCTCAGGCCTGAAGGCTGCAGGGCTTCACACTGCTGTGATCCGCCGCGCTGGACGTAACTGCGTGAGTTCGGTCACTCTCACCTTGACTAAATACATCACAGATGTAAATGACGGATGAGATCAGACGAGTGGATTTAGCAGCAGAGATCTCTGCGTTACCTCCGTGTGATCTGAGATTCGCACCCAGTGCACCCCGGACGTAACCTCTCCACCCACACACACAAATATACAATTCAGACACCCTTGCAGATGACACTCCACTGCACCGAGCCAGAGTGGGAGGTGGGTGTGATGTTACTGTGTGTGTGTGTGTGTGTGTGTGTGTGTGTGTGTGTGTGTGTGAGAGAGAGAGAGAGAGAGAGAGAGAGAGCAGACTGACAGCAGCTGCCCCTCCACCCCCAAACTTCACCTGACGTTTCAGCTCGCTGTCTTCATCCACCTCCTCCTCCTCCTCGACCTCCTCCATCATAACCCATGTGGGCATGGCGGCCTCCCAACCTCCCTCTCTTCCAGCCAAAGTGGCCCCAGGACTGATTTCAAGCCCAAACCCAAACCCACTGATTGGACCCCACCCTCCAACCCTCCCAGTAGCCTGGGTGATCTGAACCTGATCCAGTCCCGATGGCAGAGGCAGAGGAGGCAGATGCCTGGGCAGTGGGAGTAGGGCAGCGTCCATGACAGGAGAGGGACTACTTTATCATACTTAGGGAGGAGTGAGGGCAAAGGCATGAATATCAGCACACACACACACACACACACACACACACACACACAATGCAGAATCAAGCATCCTGTATCCTCATGTGTCTGTGACCATGTGCTCACTCATTTTCTTTTATTTTGACACTGCAGATTATTAGTGCCAAAAGCTTTACAAAAGAATACACAAGCGATGGCTGCAGTGTCCTTTACACCGGCACAATATGTCAAGACAAAATTAACAACAGACTGGACTGAAACAGTCATGATGACATTTTACTAATTATTCACAAGGCTTCTTTCTCACAGATTATTAGAGTGTCAATGGAGGGGACAAAACGATGACAGAGTTCCTATTGTAAAGGCCTTTCGTTCAATTGAGTAAGTCCCATGTCAGTATTTCATGTCATAAACAGAGAGCAAGGTTGAATGAAGGCATCAAACAGTCATGTTGTGCAGATGAGACGTCCCAGGTCACTGCCCGATTACGAGATGTGCAAGATGAATTGAACTTGGATTATACAGACTTTGGTTGGGTTTGTTGGCCTTTTGATGACAATTTAGAGTCCCTCCATTTAGCTGCCAAAACACTCTGGGCTTCATTACAACACCGTGCAACTGGATGTTAGTCTTCCTCACAAGTGGACCCCAGAGAGTTCTGATTGGCAGTCACACCTCCTCTACGTTGGTGCTCAACAGCAGAGGGAATGTTTGGCCTGATCGTGACAGAAACCATTAAAAATCTCTATGTGAAAACTATGATAAGAATTGTGTCTATCTGGCCAGAGATTGACAGAAGGGTTAAAGGGAGGCTGTGGCTCAAGGGTGGAGCCAGCGTCTTGTTATCAGAAGGTCGCTGGCTTGATTCCCCTTGGCTGCATGTCAAAGTGTCCATGAGCAAGATACTGAACCCCAAACTGCTCCTGATGTGCTGGTGGGCACCTCACATTCATCAGTGTATGAATGTATATATGAATTACTGTCAGTCGTTTTGGACAAAAGCTTCTTGTAAAAGAAGAGGGAAAAAAAAAAACACATTTAAATGGCCGGACAAACTGAACACATTCACCACCTCATGACCCCTTGAGTTGTCAACACGATATGAGAATCAAATTGAAGATGGAATAATTTCTATTTTGCCAATAATGAAGTGTTTCTACAACTTTGCATAAAACGACAGACTGGGCTGTTGAAGTACATGCACAGTGTGTCGTCTCCTCCTTTGTCCCTTTGGGAGGATAATAAGGTGAAGTTTTCTTCGGCACTGATGGAGGGAATAGGTCAGCGCTGGTTGTAATCATTCATCGCGCTCTGACATTATGGCTGAGCAATTAGGCAGGACAGTTGTGTACTTTACTAATGAACAATGGTTGAACGAAGCCTCCCTCAGAGCTCCCATCCATCACCCGCAAACATTCCCCGCTTCTCCACCAAGCTCCCGCACACATGCACTCCTGGCTCCACTGAAACATGAGCATCCACCTCACACAAGCACACACACACACACACACACACACGGGCACATCCTGCTGTTGCTGGGCTGTTGGAGGTGTTTCGGTTTGATGAGTTTCTGGACGATGCTCTCAGCCTCCCTGCTGAACGTGTGGCTGCCTCTCCTCCTCCTCCTCCCCTTCGTCTTTCCCCCTTGTCAACACAATCCCTCCATCCATCCGTCCTGAGGCCCGGGCCCGGCGGGGGCCGTTCCACCGCTCGCAGCGTCCTCTGGGTGCTCTCTGCTTCTCTTCTGGTCTCCCTCCCACTGCACACGCATGCATTTGTCTTTGGACACCAGTGAGGCCTTTGATTTATTACAGCAGTTCACCAAACTAACACCCCGTTCTGTAGTTGTGTTATGTATCAACATTACACAGACCAGTCCCAAGTTTTTACATATTATCATATTACATTAGTTAATCACATTTTAAACCGAAAGCTAAATCTTTTGTTTAAATAATATTGGTCCAAGTCCGTCACGCTCATTTTGTGTCACATGGACTTGAAACTGATCCATTTGGTCATAATCAAAGCTTTTCTACTGATATTCTGCAGAGAGAGACAGCACCAGAACATCTGTTTGGTTTGTGTGTTAGGCTCAGTTTACATGTTGTAAGCACGTTGTCATTGGTAGCTTAACAATGTCAAGTACAACCAGACTGAAACTGTTGAGCCCCATCAACAGTCCCCAGAGAGCACAACGGTTCATTATACCCTCAATAGTGCTGGATTGAACAACACTGTGATGTTTTTTGCTATAGACTTTGGTTCCAGGAGTATTTCAGCTGCACTGAGAAATCTTTTGGATAATTTAAACATACTACAGCTTCATGTTTTCACCATCAGTTCTACCTTTTCTTCTGTTTCTGACAAATATTTTTTTGGCGCTGTTGTTGTTGCTTTGGCAACGATCAAACCCAACTGGAGCCAACAACATTCAGCCAGATTAATGGCTCAGTAAACCACAACCACGCAGGAACTTCCGCAAAGAGTTTCAGCTTTACCAGCAGCAAGGCTAGCAATGTTTGAACAGGGGGTTGTTGAAAACACACAGGTTCATCCCCTTACAAACACAAATTTGCAATCAGTCACCAAAAATAAATGTGTTGAACAATATAAAGTTCTCTTAAAATAAACTGCGTATCGTTGTAACGCCATGATAGCTTGAGTAAGAGAGCCATGCTACTGACTTTGACTGTCGACCAATCAGAGGCTGTGTTAGCAGCTTTCACAGACTTCCATGTTACGAGAGGGAAGGCCTGAGTTGCATCACTCCCCTTGATACGCTGGTCATAAAGTCAAGGTGCAGCTCCTGAAGTGCGAGGGTTCATTTCTAATGATGACTAATGAAAACTCGATCGACAAAGTTTTTTTTCTAATTGACAAATGTTTTTTGGTCGACTATCAGTTGGCAGCCCTAGAATATACATCATGTTGTATAGACAAAGATGAATGTATCTCAGCCTGCGCTGACTGGTTGCTGAAGATATTCTCCTTTGATAAAAGCCAAGAGGCTGTTGGTACTGATTAGTGGAGAGGAGGAAGCAGACTGCTTCTCTTCCTCTCTCGAGTTGGCCTGCTTGTTGGAATGACACATGCCCATTCATTACTGGGGAAATAGGGAGTGAAGAGGAGGAGGGGATCGTTTCTGCAGGGCTCTTGTGGTTGTGCCAACTTTTGAGAAACAGATGACAGGAGTGGAAGCGGGGAGCAGGCGAGTTAAGGCTCCATGTATATTCCCAATGAAATCCAAATTTGGCTCGTTCACAAAGGCTGTTGAACTGCTGCTGAATGGGGAGATGTGAGCAAATGTCAGAGCACACAGTGAGACTCCAGGTCTGTTTGTTTAACGATGAGGGAGCTCAAGAGTCTTGACAGGAAGTGACGGAGCTGGAGGACATGACATAACTGGAAACATGACACTGATGAATAACTGCAAGAGCTAATATTTCGAGAGGATGTGAAGTGATTTTGGGAAAAAAAAAGGTTCGAACACAAAAGAAATGTTTACAAAAATGTTAAGCAGTAAACTTTGACAGGGCGTCACTGCAGGCTGGGCTGTAAGGGATACAACAAGTATGTTTGTACATTTACGTTACAACAGGGCTTGAAGGTGTGTTTGTAACAGATGACATGCTTGTCTTGTGTACTGGTCAGAAGAGCAGCTGTAGAAACTGTTTCATTACTGCTGCGCAAACAACTTCAGCCCAGGAGGAAAACACATGTCGCCTCACCTGACGACGGTCTGGACACAGAGCAGGAAAAGGCTCACACAAAGATTCAGGCTACAAAACTACCTGGAGCTGAGCACACAGAGACTTCTCCCTCAGGTTTCCTGCACAGACGATAGGAACTGGAGGGATGATGGTGGATCCAGGAAAAGGCTCAGGACCAGGAGGTCCATCAGCCAACCCTTTATAGAGAAGAGACGCTGGCCTGGTGGGGAAGAACAGAGTGTCGGCCGGGACCCCTGACACAGAGACTGGCAGGACTTTTGCCGGGGTGCTTTTTTTGAAGGCCATTTCGCATGCTTAGCAGGTGCTCTAGAAAGGCGACTCTTCAAAGGGGCTGGTCTCAAAGCCAGATAGCTGAGAAACAGTCCCTGGCTGACACAGGAGAGGAAGGGTGGATGACCAACCTAAGCCTAATGGAACAGGGTTGAGGTGCAGTCTGGAAGCTGGGTTTGGACTGGTAGCTGGATCCTCTCATATGGGAATAACTTGATAATTGACTCAACTTCAGAGTCTTGACGATAGATTAGAGGCTGGAACACTGTCCCAGTCTCTGCTGGGCCGCTGACTGGTCCAGTCATTCTGTTTCATTCATTCATTAAGTTTTATTAAATAACTGATTTATTACAGGTCATCTGAAAATGTGATGAAATCTGTTAGATCATAAATAAACATACAGCAAGTCTCATTCCATCACAGAAACATGAGCGCTGTAGAAATCATCAATGACATGAAGACTGCCATAATGAACATGTTCTATACAAGTGGATAGAAACTTTTGAACATAACTGTACTTTGATTATTAACACTTCACAACTGGAACATCTCGTACTTACACTGTGGCCTCAGAGTCTGGAGATCTTGACCTGGTCTGAAGGAGTGTGTGTGTAAATGCACAGGTCCGTCCAGGTCTGTGCAGTAGCAGCAGCATATTTTCAGACGAAGGCTCTCAAACAACCATACATTCATTTTAACTTAATTACCATCTTCGTCCTGTCCGCGGGCTGCTACCAAAGAAGAGAAGCAAAGCGCTGCTGCTCCTAACCTTGACACCTGCCATGGCATCGTGCAGCCATTTTGATAAATTTACATTAAAAGAGGCGAGGTGTGTGGTGGGCGGGGGGGGTGGGGGTCTGCCTTCCACTGCCTTTAATCAATGAAAACGTTTTCGTGGGCCTCCGGAGATTGAGTGGAGCCCAAGATAAATATTGGCAGAAAAGAAAAATGTGTCGTCCTCTCCGATCGAGGGGGACATAATGATATTCAAAAGGAGACCCCCTGCCGAGATGCAAGGCAAACTGTTCCTAAGCAACAAAACACATTTTCCCTCTCCGAGTGCTCAGAACAAGGATGGTGGTGGGGTTTTCGGGGAGGTGTGTGTGTGTGTGTGTGTGTGTGTGTGTGTGTGTGTGTGTGTGCCCGTGTCCCCCGATGACTTACACCGGTAGTTGAGTGTGTGAGCCGTTCTGTCCGTCTCCCATACACTAAGTGAGTATTTATCTATTCAGCTATGAATTGTGGTTTTAAGTCTGTGTCAGTATGTGCTGTCAGTTATCAGTTCTGTATGTGTGAGACTGCATGCGACTACTTGATTCTGTGTGTGTGTGTGTGTGTGTCTGTATGTGTGTGTGTGTGTCTGGAAAAGTGTGTGTGTGTGTGTGTGTGTGTGTGTGTGTGTGTGTGTGTGTGTGTGTGTGTGTGTCATCCCTCCATGGATTAAGGGGTTTTAGGAAACAGTGACCAGCATCAGTGAGAGTGGATTCAGTCCAGATGCTGCCACACACTAGACATACATGGCTTACTGCAGATGATGGCTCGTATTAGGGACGATGGAGGAACATATATCATCTGACGGCAAATGTTAAAGGTCGTCACTGCCACGGGATTCGGTGCAGTCATACGATACCGGCAACAAGTCGGTTCATTAAAAAACATAAGACCGCCACACAATCCCATATTCAACCAAAGTTGCTCTGTAGTAATAACTGAGTTCGGGAGTAAAGCTGCTGAATTTAATTTCGCAGAATAGATGTTGGCGACGCACGTTAATGTTCTGGCAGCTGTGTCGCCTGTGAGTCCGGCGCCGTCCCCTCCTCCTCCTCATATGAAGGTCAGCTCATAAACATGTGTGTGAATGTGATTTGACAGATATGGTAGAACTGTGGATGTGTATGTAGACCGATGGCACGTACGAATGTACACCAAATCTGGGGTTTGCATAAATGTTACCTTCTCACATTTAATCTCGGGGACTGGGCTGTAAATCTTCACCTCTGTCAAACACTGGCTTTCTCTCATGTGTGTCTTTTCTCAAGGTCCAAGCCGAGGTGACGTCTTTCAGTGGCATCATCAGGGTTATTTTCCGAGACTTAACAAAGCTCCAGAGCCACAGAAGACATTCTATACAAATATATGTGGAAAACCTTGGGGGGGGGGGGCTCAGAGAGGTTATCTTCTGGGCCATGCACAGACAACAAAGCATTTCAAGCTTTGTTAAAGACATGCTGATAATGTGTGTGGCTACTTAATGTAACACGGGGCTGCAGTCTGTCCTCAGCTGCAGGAGGTCCTTTACTTTATGTTTCTATAGAACGATGTATGGAATAAGTTGTCCGCCTTGTCCTCACGACTAGAGGGACAAAGAGAAGAACCTGAAGAAACCTCATAATTTGTAAAGAAAAAACAAACAAACAAACAAAAAAAAAACATTCACAAGACCAAAAGTTTCAGTTGACTTTTGTTCTTTCGCAGCGGTCAGCATTCACTGATGGTGGATGGCTGCTGTTAATAAAAAGCAATAAAAACTCCTCATCGCAGATGGAATCATCACCTTTTCAGTGTGTGACTCACTACTGACAGCTAATAGACGATCTAAGACTGCCACCTAGTGGTGCAACAGGGGTAGTAAAACCTTGGACACTGAGGCCGCTCTGCCTTCAGATGAGACGAGTATCCGCACAAGTAGCCTAGACAGGAGCTTTGCTTAAGTGTAGCATAAAGGTCAAAGGTCGTCAGTGACTGATCTTCCACTCTCACCCCCAGCTCGTCAAAGACTGCCGATCTTGGATCGTAGGACGGTCCGGCTGCCATCCCAAAATGTGTGATGAGCTGAGAGTGAAACTCAAAAATCTTTTTTTCTTACAAACAGCACCTTTAAATCTCTCATACCTGAAAACATATGAAACACATGAAAAATACATGAATACTGTGATATTGTATTATCTACAAATTGTGCTGCTTTTTGGATACATTCAGTAATTTACTACATTTGACACATTTCAAATTATGTGCAGATATGTATGTATGTATACACAAACTGTATGCATGGACCCACACTTCACTAACAAACAGGCTCTGTGTGTTGTGTGTCCATTCGCAGCCATTTATCACACTACAACTATTTACTCGAGTACAGTTTTTGAGGACACGTACTGAATTCCCACCACTGATCACACAAACTGATCCACTGCGGATGAGGTTAATGGTTTGGCTGACCCCTGCTGGACGTACAGAGCAACACAGGCCCATTAACAGAAGTGCAGCAGTAGCCTCGGTTTGTTCCGTAAGATGAAGGCCGCGACTGTGACACGGTGCTCTCTGTCGTCAGCACACTAACTGTTTGCAGCACTGACTCACTACTAAATACGCTGTAGCAGGCAGCCGTGCACTCAGTTCTGTTTGACCGGCAGACAGGACGCAGCAGTCTCGTGCCTCGTCCTGCTGTGGCTTGTACAGGATCTCTTTCCCAGACGTCCGGCAGCAGCCGGACCTTCAGTATCGTATGCCCTCTGTCTCCAACACAGATCTGTTGTCAGCAGCAGCCTTTGTTGTGACACGCTGGTGCAGAGCTTCTTGGCTGAGAAGTCTTCTGTGTGAGAATGTTTCCCAAATAAGCGCAACTAATTTCCCCATGTGGTAATTAAGTATGTACAATGAAATAATTTGGTATTCAGTCGCAACCAATTATGTACAGTTTGGAGATGTGAGTAGCGACATGAGAGAGACACAAATTACCTTCCATTTGTAACATTTATCCTTCCTGGATATCAGAAGCCACAACAAAGCAATTATGGCCCGAGAATGCCCACTTTGGAGTTTACCAAGTTCATTACGCAAATTAACAACTTAATTAGCTTTTGGCTTCATATGCACTTTCATCCGCTTTTCTAGGGTGCTTTTAAGTAATGGCCGGCACACAAGAGCCCAAACAAAGCAGTGTGTAAATACTACCGGCGCAGGAGAATGGGCCACTTACACATCAGACCTAATCAAAATCCCAGCATGAACTGTGTTGGCTCCAACACTGTGACTACTTATACTGGGAGTCGAAACGACTCTGGGAGGTTTGCTACTAATAGAAATGCTGCCGGTAATTGACTTACATCTCTAACATACCGAAGAGCTCAGGAAAATGAGGGGAAAAAAGGATTTTATTTCAGTTTGTATCATTGGCAACCACAAAAATGACCTTCTCTTTCTCTTCTCAGTAGTTGAAGGGGTTGTTCTTTAACAAGAACTCCGCCTGGAAGGAGACAAACCAAAAGACATGATCATGATCCAAACCCAGTGACGTCTGATGGGAAGAATTATGCAATGACGGTCGCTGGGTAGATTACCAGGAAGTCCACGGGGTCCTGTGGTCTGGCTGTGCAGCATTCGATCAGACCCTGGGTCAGTGTGGGCATGACATGCTCCATCAGGTAGTTCCTCATCGGGACTGTCTGGACCTCCAACAGCTCCTCCTCCTGCTGCCTCGCCTCCTCCAAGCCCTTGGTCTGAAAAACACACACACACACACACACACACACACACACACACACCAGATCAACTCGCCTACAATATTTTACACTCTTTACACTAACCCTAACCCTACACTCATCATTCTGTTTTGGTGCAACATGGGCATGGCTTTTCATTTCTATCGGTAACAACATTGTAACCACTGCAGTAACAGCTACGACCTGCAAACACAGTGACATCACTAAAACAAGGTCAGATGGATCAAGACCAACCCGCAGACAGGTTGAGTGATTGAAGTGCCACTGGAGCTGGAGCAGGAAGCTGGTCCACAAGCTTTTATTATTATGGTATCATTTAAGAGTTCAGCTTTTCTAACAAGTGTCATCTACGGCAGAAATACAACCATGTATACATCCTCTGTGTCCTCAGAGAGACTGAAGTAGGAGGTGGTCTCTCCTCTATTCCACCACGAGGCGAGGGCGGACAACCTTTATCAGAAAATGCTCCCAGAAAATGACGTGAAAGCAGTTCAGTTTGCAGCCCGTTCCAACCTCCTGCTCCGTAGATGACGTGATGTTGGTGACTTACATGAATCCAACACTCGACAATGAAGCAGCGCCCCTTGGTAAGCAAGCTGACGTGCATGTCATGCTTCCGTCGTGTGTTGTACTGTAAGTTTAGCATGGGTCAGTCATGGCTGGTGGACTGGGTGTTTTAAAAGGGGCATAATGCCACGACACAAGGGTACACAGCTTCTGATTTGATTTCATGTTGATGCCCCCTGGCTGCAGTCGAGCTCTGTGTGGTATGAGATGTTACATCCAGCTCACACTTCTCTTTGTGTTAACTGTAGACACTGCACAGGGGGACGGCCATTAGAGAGAGTTTTATCTCTGGTGGACCTCAGTGAACACAGCAGATGTGCTTGATAGTGATTTGAAGGGGAAGCACCAACTATCCTACTCCAAACAACATCCAAATCCCAGCTTTCCTCCCAGTACGTACCCACTCCTCCCAGCGTGCAGCCCTTCGCCTGGCCTCCTCTGCTTCCCTGCTCTCCTCCTCAGCCTGCTGCATGGCCTCTCTCTTCATCCTCACCTCAGCCCTCCTCCTCTGCTCTCTCTCCATCTCCTGGATGTTGGGTCCGTAGTTCCTGGGCTGGCCCACCGTGTGGAAGATCTTCTGTATCAGCAGCAGGCAGTCAGGTTCACTGCTGCTGGTGATCTCTGGCAGGGTGGGAGGATAGGGTTAGGGTGCTGAATGCTGAACATACAAGTCAACTAATGAGCCCCTCCCACACACAGGATGTAGTCCTGCTTCAGGGGTTACCCAGGTAAAGAGGGCTGATGTCCAGCTCCTCAAAGTAGTTGATGACAGTGTTATCTTCCATGTTGCTCTCTCTGTATGTGGCCAGCCGTCGCAGGAAGTGCTCCTGATCGTAGTTGTGTTCCTGGACCTGCCTCTCAGGCAGGTTCATCACCCGATCCTTCAGGAAGGCATCTGACGCGTCCAGGCACAGCACGAACTCTGTGGCACACGAGTAAACATCACAGATACCTCAACACAGCGCAGTGAAGGCTCTGGTTTTGTACATGGTGATTTGTGGTTATTCGTTTTTCATTGTCCTGGGTACAAAAAGTCTATTACAAGCTCAAGAAGTAGCAAACAATTGATAGATATCATAGATATCAGGAAGACGAGTGGCAAAATGGCTTGATAGCATGTTGACAAAACTCTGCTAAGGCAGCCCTCACAGTACATTTGGCCCAGATTCATGTGGTCTGGTTGGTACATTTTAGTGTCTTGCTGTCATGAGCTAAACCCAAGACAAAGTGGAATTTCAGTGCATTACTTTCTCCACTTGCAGCCATTGTACTTTAATAAAGTCTTTCTCAGGAATTGTATTGAAATGACTGCAGAAGTGCAATCTGAAGATCTTTGTTAGTTGTGCAGAGTTTTAAAGTTTTCATTGAACTTCATGTCTTCGTGATTCACCAGGAAACAGGACGTTTTTGTAACTCAAACACATATTAACTAATCAGCTCTAAACTTCACATGGTGATTTGATTCACATGACATTTTCATGGTGTTGTCTATACTTGATAAAGGAGCACTCTTGGATCATAAGTGTGTTTCTCATGTGCAACATAAAGGACACAGGAAGTGACCCTGAGCTCCTTCCTGCAGTATCCAGACATGGTCAACAGGCAGTTTTAAAGTCCCTCTGCTGGCAGTAATTAAACCCCTGAACACTCTCTGTTCCTCAGAATGAAATATCTAAAGCTTGTTTCCATGAAGAAATCACTGCGTGGCTTTAACATGTCATGGAAGATAACAGTGACAGAGACCTGGAGTAATTCTCTTGCTGTATGTCAGGGTCGTTCCATCTTCTGAATCATGTTCCTCCACTGAAAGACAAAGCAAACACACAGCTGTGCATGTGTATGTCCACCTTATATTAAGCGAATGTACATGTATGTAATTCTGACCCCACTGCTGGAGGAGCCATGTTGCAGTGTCTCACCATAGAACAGCTCTTTAGCTTGTTCATATGTTTTGGGAAAGCTGTCCAGGACGAAACCCTGGTTCCTGCACGGGTTAGACATCAGCTTATCCTTCAACACCTTCACCAGCTGCTGCTCGTCCAAGATACCTAATGGACAGAAATGTTGACGTAACAGTAATGTGAATGTCATTTTGCTATGTTATTACAGACAGGTACGCAGTTATTAATAATAAAGAGTAAGATTACATGATTTCCCTGCAAGACGGGAGGAGACACAAAATCAGTTGTGTGTGTGAATAGTCAGAATGTTTCAGGTTGTGTCCAGGACGGGGCAGCAGAAGCCCAGCACGCCTTCAGCTGGTGCCGTCGCACAGGGAGGCGGACGCTCTCAGTTGATTTTAATTGGTATTATGAAGCTGCGTTTCCACCAAAGTGCTTTCAGTTCAGTTCCCTTCGACTGTAAATGCCAGATCAGCTCTGTGTTTCCACTGCAGACAGGAGTCGAGGTGGACTGAGTTTTTTTAGCCCAGACGTTATCCCGAAAGGCAGCAGCCGGTCCCTGTACAAGCTCCTTCCTCTCGCTTGGCCACGCATTCTCCACACACATGTGGTTACTTATTACGACAACAAAACAAGATTTACTTGAGAAACGGCTGCAGGTTGTGCTACATCAGAGCAGAGAGGACGGGATGACTCTGGCTGTTCTAAGGGACCTCTCGGTACCAAACCATCCACAACGTTCAAACAGTGGTAATACAGAGTGCAACAAACCAGGCTAAAGAGAACCGGACTGCTTGGTGGAAACGTGTCTAGCTTTAGCTTCCAGGACAGGGAACTTTTGACAGCTTGCTGATGTGAGGATCTAGGAGCAGCAGCTCTGTAGTGTTCAGCTGGTGCAGCAGAGTGAGTGTTAGTGGACCAGCAGGTGAAGCCCGTACCTCCATTCCTCTCCATACTGGCCTTCAGGCTGCTGAGCTGCTCCTGGGCCTCTGCTGCAGAGTCGTCGTTGTCTGCATCTGGATCGGCATTCTGCGCAGTTTTTTCCTAAAAATGGGGATTCAAGTGTAACTGTCATGTCAGACACGTACAGGAAATGTTTTGTCTCCGCTACCGCATGTGTGCTCGTGTGCCTGAGGAGAAGCTCACCAGCTGAGCGATGGTTTCAGCGATGGTGTCTATCAGTGTGATGTGATGGAGTCCGTAGTGTTCGCAGATCTGTTTGCACACTGTGCTCTTCCCCACTGCAGGAGGGCCCAGGACACACAGACGGAGGGGCTGGAGGGAACACTCTGGCATGGATTATCTAGTACACCTTGCCTTGATTTACAACTTAAAAAATTCCATATTCCATATTCCACTGATGTACTCTTTGGACAGGTACACATGATACATGTCTACTCTCTGCTGTAGCACCTACCAGCAGGCCCCTGGTCTGCCGGTACTCCTCCACCACCAGCGCCATGTTCTCCACCAGCCCAGACTCACAGGACCAGTTCACAGGGAACGGAGTCTTGAGATGGACGCCCTCCATACGAAGGTTGACCAGCAGGGAATCAATCTCCATCGCCTGCCAGGAGACGATAGCACGTCAGAGGACACGTGACTTCTTTGCGTTATATTTCGTATCACACATGCATCGGTCACTGATCCACTGTCTTTACAAACCAGTTTAAACTCCTTGTTTCTAAACAGCTTTAGATAACTAAACAGATAACTAGAGTAGCCTTCATCTCCTCGTGTTAAGTAACTGGTAGCTCGCAGAGTTCTGTTTTCAAAGTGGCTTCCCCAACATGAGATATCAGTCTTAGGTCTGTATATCCATTTAGATTAGCAAAAGACTTAAAGCAGAAAATTGGGTCTATTTCAGCTAACAAACATGGTGATGTCAAGACTCCAGGAGGCTGGACACACTCGCTGTACCCAGCTGATACACTGTCTACAGATATTACAGATGACTCAAAGCAGATATGATGTATAATTATTATCTATAGAGTTAGGATTAGAGCCAGGTTGTCTGTTTCCCCTGCCTCTCGTCTTCACACTGAGATAAGCTAACCCAGGGTTTTTATTCCCGCTTCATTCACATGCAGACGTCTCCATCCTCTCACCTCGCTCAGCGAACCAGGACACTTCTAAAGAACAATCTTCGACTTCTTGAGGCTTTGTAAAAATGTGAGCTGCGAAGAAGAGGCTTTAATTCCTATTTTGCACTAACAAAGTCAGACAGCGCTAGCCGTGATGGAGTAACCGTACTGAAACAGGTACAACATACACTCCAGTCCTGCACGAGGAAGGCTTCCTCAAATGGCTTCTTCTGGATCTCCCCTGGTCCGAGCGCCGAGGCAATGGTCTGGTGAGGAAACAGCTCATATCATTTTACCATCATGTGTTTATATGAACACATGAGAACAGCAGGAATACAAACATGTGGTAGTACACTGTGTCATTAACACCTGACACAATACAGTTCTGGTTTGGTCCAACGCACCTTCACAATGTCCTCCATGGTACTGTTGGAATCGTCCACAGCCAGCAGGTAACGAGGCTTGGGCTGGAGTTCGATCACGTTCTGAATCACACTTTAACACACAGAGCTTTCACTGCTCATAGCATGTACATGCTGAGTAAGCCAGTTCTGTATTTATATGATATTTACTAAAGTCAGATCACTGCGCATCTACAGCCTCATATCAAGCAAGCTAATGAGAGAGAAATACGTATTGTTTGTGTGTGTGTGTGTGTGTGTGTGTGTGTGTGTGTGTGTGTGTGTGTGTGTGTGTGTCCAACCTTGCCAGGTCATTGATGTGAATCATGGGAACAATGTTGTTGCCGTCTCCAAAGACAGGTATTTCTTGTTCTTGTCCCAGCCACGACGTCTAACACAGATGATTTAAACGAGTTACTCCGGAGAAACAAACACACACTCGGTTCTGTTTATGGTGATGTTCAGGCTCAGGTCACTTGTCTGTACCTGCAGCCAGGGGCTCAGCCTTCTTAGATCTCCAATTCTGACTTTTACTTTCAGTGATTAATGGAGACACTCTTTTGTTCAATCCAGGCTTGAAATCCTACCTTGAAAAAGTAGTGCAGGATCTGCTCTCCCATCCCGTACTGAAGTCCAGACGCGACCACGTACGTCAGGAAGTTCTTGTTCTGAAAGCAAGAACCATGTGTCAGGGTGAGGCGCATCAAGTCGCTAGTGTGTCCAACACGAGATGTTACTCAGGGACTAGGAACTGACAGTTTTGCCCATTTTGACCACCCTCTTCTCCAGCTCGATGTGCTGCTTGAAGTTGGGATGTGCTCGTCTTCTCCTGAACATCTCATCAGTGAAAGGAAGATCCGGATCCTCCTGTTACACAACGAAGAGACAGAGTGACTGAAGACACTCAAAGTAACTAAATAGGGTTTCAGTCGTAACAACATGGAGTACATTGATGGATAATTATGAGTTTATTCCTACTTAAAGGCAAATACTTCGACATGTTACTAAAATGTGTGAAGTTAAAAAAAGTTAATTAACTTGAAATAAAGAATAATCATGACCAACATTACTTACAGATAATTAATTATACACATAAACAGACACTTTTCTCATCAACTGACTGCTCAAAGTGCTTCATCCACCTGGGCCACATTCACCTGTTCATATACACTGAGGCTGTACTGCATCAACACACTGCTGTCTGTCCACAGCCACAACTGCACAACCTAACAATTTAGTGTGATATGTTATGGACTTCTTATATCATGTAACGACCGGAGAGAAAAACCTACATTTTAATCATCAGGAATAACGCTGCATGAACGCACAACTAGGTTCCAGACCAGGAACCTACAGCAGGGGGTCCAAATCTCAGTGTCATGGCTCCAGATTGCATTCCTTTGTGTCGTGTCTTGTGTGTTATGTTTTGATTTTCCATGCCCTCTTGTGTCCTATAAGTTCTCCTGTGTATTCCTCTTGTTGCAGTTTGTCTCCCTCTGTCTGTCAGTGTCGTCTCCTCTGTGCTCCCCCCTCGTTACCTCACCTGGCCTCCTCCCTCCTCTCTCTCCTCACCTGCTCCTCGTCTCATCGTTAGTGTCTGTGTTTTAAGTCTCTGCTCTGCCTCTTGTCTTTGTCCGTTCATTGCTTCTGTCTGTGTGATGTCCTCCCAGAGTTCCTTCTGTCTCTAGTTACCTAGTTCCCCAGCGGTATATGTATGTTTTTTTGGGGTGATTGTGAGCTCTGGTTTCCCCATGTTTGATTTGTACTTTGCCTTTTTCTTTGCACTTTGTTGAGCTGTTTTATTTTGCTACTTTGTCTTGCTGTTTCTTTGTTACTCTGTTCTTGGTCTTTGGACTTTCATGCTCCTTGCTTTTTTTTTTTTTTTTTTTGTTCTCCCTCAATCCTGCCTCTTGTCCTGTGAGTAAGTGCATTTGGGTCCACCTCCTGTCTCCTTAGCTTTCCCCTTTTAAACCCCAGCGTGACACTCGGACTACACTGAACATCTCTAATGCTGTCATATGGAAAAGGGCCTTTGTCAGCATCAGAACATGGTGAGACCAAAGGTTTCCTGGGGGGCAGTGCATGGAAGTCCAAAAATGTTCAGCTGAGCTGGATCAGTTGTATTTAAAGCACAATCAGACAGACCCAAAGTGAGCACACCACCAGATGATCCATACATTCTGATGAATCTACTGTGAGAGAGAACAGCAACTTGATCACAGATACAGACTTTTCTATATAAAGAACAGCCAGCAGTTGTCCTGACAGAGGAAGCTGTCCTGAGCTAACCTCTTCTCAGTATGGACACCTGGATCAACACCTGAGGTGGGCTGAGAAATACCAGACTCTCATGGTGATGATCAAATCCAATCTCCTGATGAAGCACCACCCAGTTCCTCAGACAAAATACTCAAAGCTTCGACACAACTACTGAAGACCACAGAGCACAGAGTAGTCCCGACTGTCCCCCACAGTCACCTGACCTCAACCACATTCAGCATTCATGGGGGCACTTGAAGACTGAGAAAGACCATCAGTTTGTGACAACAAGAAGCTTTGTGGACACCGTCAGATCATGCTGGGATGAGTCAGCAGGTTTTACACTAACTTGTGGAGTCTATGCAGCTGGTGTGCACACTGTCATTAAATCAAAATGAGGACAAACCAAAGACAAAGACGTTCTTACATTCATCAATATTTTCCATCCAAAATTCAACTTGTCACTCAAACTGTTAAGGTGATACTGTCATTTGTATTTTTTTTTACATGCAGAGGTACAGGTATGTTGACAGGTGGTCTCAGACTTTTGGAGCCTGGTGCACATTATAATTTGTGATAAGAAAAAACAGGGACCTGTGTTGCACAAAGACATAACGTGTCACGCCGTCCACGTGTCCACTCACAGGGTCGACTGACTTGCTGCAGGCCCAGGTCATCACAGTGGAGATGAGGATGAACATCTTCGGTCCAGAAAAATGGCTTATATTATCATGGAGGGCTAAACACAGAACACAGAAGGAGTCCTGATTCATTCATTACATTATTATTATTATTATTATTATTATTATTATTATTATTATTTCTCCACCGCTCAGCCAGTGTCAGCTGGATCAGCTCCAGGAGAAGCGGTTCCAGATCATTTTCTACCAGTCCAGTCCTTCACGTGTGGCCAAAAAATCCTGCTTAAATAGAAATGAAGACATCTAGATGTGCTCACTTAACGGAACACTTTCCTATGTTTTTGGAATATTTTACGTTTTACAGCACTGAAAAATGAGGTTACATAATGTGTTTGAAGGAGCCTTCAGAAGGAGGCAACCTTTAGAGGATGCAGCCCTGAACTGAGACACAGCGGCAGCTGAAAAGTTGAATATTCTTTTCAAACACAGAGAGACGAACTACAGATCACAGCAAAAGGCGTCAGATATTATACTACAGCAAGCACCTCTGAAGATGAGAGCAGTTTAGGTGTCTCAGACTTCAGTTAGAGCCACACAAATCCAAAATCAGACTCAGATGAGGTTGATGGGACTGGTGATTGGTGTTAGTTCTGAAAACAGATGTGTGGCTCTGAGAGGAGGCCGTTCCTTGTTTCTGGTTAGTAAATAGTAAACTCAGACCACAACATGAAGACATAAAAACAGGTCCACAGCCCAGAGAACATTACATAAAGTTCATTAAACTGGACCTTTGTAGATTTAACAACATTGATGGTGGGATATGCAGATTGAAAACATGCATGCAAGAATGATCTCCTTGGTATATATGTGTTAATACCTAACTGCATGAAGGAGTTACACACACTCTCAGTTTATCAGGCAGCTGTGTTGTGATGTGGCGAACACATCACTTCAAACTTGATGAAAACACAACAGACTATGGTCAGCCCGTCAGACAGCCAGCAGAAAGGACCAGTGCTCACCTGAAACCGCCCAGGAGGCCTCTTCTACCTGATCCACATGCTGGGTCACGTTGTAGATCACAACGTCACAGTCCATCAGTCTCGACAGCAGCTCATCCCTGCTCAGGTTCTAGGACACAAGCGGACCTGTCAGCAGTGACGTCAGTGACCTCCAGACAGCACAGCTACTGTCAGTGTGTGCTCACCCTGTACTGCTCCAGCACAGACACTCTGTCCTCCTCAGGTGGGTCCGAGGCGGTTCCGACCAGCTGAAAGGCTCCTTCTGCTCTCTGGTTCTGGTGTGGAACCTCTCTGTCCTCCTCATCCTCAGTCTTCGTCTGTCCCTCTGGACCAGCAGGTGGTCTGAGCTCACATTCAGACAGAAACTGCAGACAACATGTTACTAACATGAGCCTCTGATTCAACTGGTCCACGGTCCAGTCAGCAGCGTGTCTCACAGAGGCTGGCTGACCGGGTCGTTATGTTCTGGCTACAACCCGTCCAACACTCGGCTCTGACCCACATGAACCCTGACGGATCTTTACCTTGGCGATGTGCTGGGAAGCGTATGAGTCCGTGTTGTTGATGAAAACTCTTTTAGGTGTGTGTCCACCTCTCTCCATCCTCGGCTCCGCCATGTTGTCTACGCTACAGCTGATGTCGTTGTTGTTCCGTTGCCATAGAGACGCAGCGACGCGGGCGGCTTCGCGCGACGCGGTGCGGCGCGGCGCGGCAACCCTGACCGGACCGATGAGCAGGTCATGACGCACACAGACGCACCGCAGCCTCCTCCTCCTTAAATCCATAGAGCTCACGGACGGTCTTTAACATGAAACAGCAATCACACAATATGATAAGAAGATCGCATCAGCATGGCAGCTTCTGTCATCACAGTGTGAATGTGAAGTGTTGTTGAACACTTTGAGGGTCAGTAGACTGCAGCACCACACAACGACAAGGTCTAACAGAAGATAATCTACAGGAGCTTTTACCTACCATACAGTACTGTGCTTGATCAGCGTGGCCGGCTCTTCTCTACTGATCGGGTGATTTAAGTTCTAACTCACCAGTTGTCACTTGTGTTTGGAGGACTAACATTCATACTGCACTTTTCTAGTGTGCAGGCTACTCAAGGCACCAGCACATTAGATGGATGTGGATTTCTGCTGAACTTTTCCATCATCATCATCATCAGGAGGTATTTGGGGTTCAGTCGCTTGCTCAAGAACACTTCGACATGCAGCCAGGGGAGCCGAGGTGCTGAACCAGCAACCCTCTGATTTCCGGACGATCCGCTGTGCTTCCTCACCAGATTCACCTGAGTGTTCTCTGAACGCAGAGGCTGCTCTGTGGGGTGCCAACCTGTTCATCTGGACGGGTGCAGTGTCATCAGAGTGAGAAGGTTAAAGCTGGAGCGCAGGGAATCTGCACAAGCAACATCTCTACTGATGGCAAACGTACAGTAGAAGCCGAAGCAGAGCAAACCACACACAGTGTGTCCAAACATCCAAAAGTGAAATCAGTGAGTCGAACTCTCAGATTAACAGAGTTCAGTCTTGAATAAGGATAATAGATGTTAGGAGTCTGTAATTACAAGAAACGGACACTAACGGTCATCTTTATTTGATTTATCTGAAACACATCACATGTAGATTAAAGCCAAGCTGTTCTTTCAAACAACAAAAAAAGTTTAACAAATCATTTATTCCATAAAAAAAACACATATTTCAAAATCATTTACAAAATGCATCAGATAGAATCATCACGGCTGCAGTGTTTTTATTTCATCATGTGCGTCTTCTTCCCTTTAGTCTCGAGTCAGACACCTTCAATCTTCACTAAGAGAACATTTCATCACATCTGTTCTCTGCATACTGAAGTGTGAAATCAAGTCAATAAATTAATCACAATATTCACAGCATAGTGTAAATTAGTAACCCACAGTTAAAAACCATCACTCTGCCACCACAGCAAAGTTATCAAACTGGGCCAGTTCAAACGAATGCGTGCCGATGGCAGCCCAGCCGTTCTTTGGCGTCAGCACCACAGCGTTCTTCCACAGCGGGTATCCGTTCAGCTGCACGGACGCATACTGACCCTGCAGGAGAGACGAGGGGCAGGAAAAGCTCTCATGAAATACACTGATCCACTTTATCAGATACAGGATGACTCTCTGCTCTCACACTGACAGTGAGTATTGAAATGTTTCCATCACCTAATCGACTGATAGATGAAGCGGTTTGGCTCTATTCTCGAGATGATATCAGAAACTGATCCTGCTTTATTTTAATGAGGTTTTTTTTTACGTACTGCCGCTTTATTTTAATCAGAAGCAGGTATGTGTTTAGCAGCGACAGGCAGAACACAGCAGAAAGAATACAGAGATCAGCATCAGAGTGTGATTTTTTCGGCCTGCAGAATGTGTCTGCATCCGTTGGTTCAGTCCAGGATGTAAAGAATAAACCTTTACTTACTTCCACAGTGAGCGATAAGGTTTGCCACACATACGCTCTGGTACCAGACTTTCCTTCCGCCAGTACCGTCTCTCCAGCTGTCGGCCAAAGACAAGAAGAAACACACACACTGATGAGAAGTTCAGCTGAGGCAGCTGTTTCACCTCGACTTCGGCTGGTTGGTACAATGGTTTCTTTAAAATAAGCTGTTCATGAAAAAGAGTGATGAAGCAGAGGGTGAGCGTACTGACCCAGATCATTGGTAATTTTGTACGTGCCATCTGCAAACACCCAGAAGAACACTCCGTTAGCGCTGCGGACCAAATCGCCTCCTTTATCCACCCTGGCTGCTATGAACACACCACCGGTCTTTACGCTCTCCAAGAAGACGTCACAAGTGACTGTGAGGTTCTGCCTGGAACATACAGTGTTAGTGTTAAGTCAGAACTGGCAGGATCGAGGTCAGGTGGTCTTCTCACTGGGAGAGTAGTGCTGCCAACACTCACCACTGATAGTCTCCTATGACACTGATGGCCTGGGCAGCGTCAGTGGCCCATGTGATGGGCCGCTCAGTCAGAACCTGTCGGAAGGTAAAGACGTGGGGTCCGGGGTCGGTCATGTTGATGTAGTACTCAAACACCCCAGCCTGGTCAGCAAAGTTTGGAGCCTCTGAGAAGGGAGGGTTTCCTACAGGAGGGGGAGAAGACCCTTTGTGATTGGGTGTTACGATGTCGTCAGGTCAGAAACGACGAGGAAACACAAGAAACCCATGAAAAGCTTTTTGAGAAATCTCCTGGTTTAGGACCAAGACTTCTTGATATTACATATAATCCTATGGATCATTAGTTCCCAGTATGTTAATATTTAATGACTTTTCACAGTTGCATTTGTTTACCTGAATCCAACTGAACTCAGCATCAGAGCCTGGAAATATATCAGCTGGCTGCTTTTATTGACCCGTCACAGATTTGAAAACTTTTGTTTAGAGATTATAACGTAGAAAAATATGCTCTGTGCAATTTATAATCATTACATTTCCAGTGAAGTTTACGTTTTGGTGCACTGATAATTTTGGCTAAGAAATGTTTATTGTTAAACCATCAAATAATCAATATGTATGTACTGATATCAGTATTTTCAGCTACACTAAAATCACTATAGGCCCCAAAAATCAAATATTACTTGGCATTATAAATTATATTTTTTGTTGATACCATTTTATGTTTGTTTTTCTTTTCCATTCTGCCATGAAAACATCACATACTGCACTCAGTGTGTAACATACACTTGGTTGGACCTTGATCCTACAAAAGGGACCCGTCAGAACTGTATGAGATATTAAGAATCCAGTGACCAAACAGAACCAAACTGGGTCCTGTGCGTGTTGTACTTACGGACATTAAAGTCGTCCTTGTAGACTTTAGGGAAGCGGGCCGAGCGAGGCGGGTCAGGGTAACTTCCTTTCTGTCCAGTTGTAACTGTGGTCAGCGTGTAAACCTCATCCTCAGCTAGATGTAAGATGAATGATCCATCTACAAGCTGCAATCGGCAGAAACATGTCGAAAAATACAGCCGTGTTAAGATTGTTGCATGTTGCTGACGTGTCGTGCAGAAACTGTTGTGTTGTCGTGCAGTGCTGCGTTGCTGAGCTGCCTGTTTTACCTTCAGGGGGGTCAGTTTCTCAAAGAAGGAGGGTTTTTGGGTTTTGAAGTTGAACTGCGACCGCCACACTTGGAGTTCGCTGATGGAGGCCTGAGAAAATAAAATGACTTTTAATGAAAATAACATCACCCTGTAACTTTCAGCTGCATAGTGAAGAGCTCAAATGGAACGTACAAAGGATCCCTTCAGCTGGAACGTTGCACTCTGGGATGTCACGTTGAAGGGAAGCAGCGGAGGTCGTATGCACACTGAATGATTGTGAGTCTGTGAAGGAAATGGAGGGAAAAAAAAAAAAAGTCATTCAAAAGCTCTTGTAGTGTTTAACTGTTAACACTGAACCCTAAACATGTCATTCTGTTGTTTTCATCTTCTGTACAGCTACACCATCATAGCCTTCACTCCAGCCAGGTAACTTCCTGTTAATCGGTTAATGTCCTTTTTACAAGCAGACAACGGGGTCAACAGTCGGACGTGATCCATCAACTTCTCAACCTGATTGCTGACAGTTCAAATTACAGCCGCAGGAGATGAAAACTGCAAAGATCAGAATAGGGAAGCCTGACTTGCCATGGTTTCTATGACAACAGTGAGGTTTCCTCTCCCGTCAGTCAGGGCGACGTAACTTCCACCTTGTTCCAGATGTCCAACAGTCTGCAGGTAGCTCCATCCTGGCTGGGTGAACTGTGTGGTGTGGGCTTTAGGGAGAACAACACAGTACACATCTGTAACATTTATCTGCTGGGAGCGAAGAGATGAAGAAAGAGAACTTCAACAGATGCTGATTTCACAGTCAAGGAACACTTTCATTAAAAGCCACAACAATCACTGTTAAGTGTACGACGATGCAAAAAGTGTCACCCAGTCATGGACTGCGACGCCCTGGAGAATGCTGACATCAGCCACACCATCGTCACCACAGGTCTGGCCAAGCAACCGCACAAAAGCCACTCATAAAAACAACACTTCTCATTCTGCAGTAAATCACAGTGTGACAGCTGAAACACCCTCCGCTTATAGATTGTTTCCCTATAAAGCTCACTTTTCCTCTGATATTCAGTCCGACACCAGGCTTTGCTGCAAAACTTGAGGTCACTTTAGGGCACACAGGAAGCCCATCTGCCAGTTTGCAACCAGAACAGGAAGAAGCATTTTTTTTTTCCCCCGGTCACTAACTGTGGAAGAAAAACTGTCTCCATTGTGAAAGAAAAAGAAGCTGCTGATGGAGGAGGCAGAGAAGGCGACGAGGGAGAGTGACAGACACCGAGGTAAAACGAGAGAACAGGCGGACATTCACTGGATGGAGCTCCGGTGTTGTGTCAGAATATGTTCCCCCACTGATACGTGTTTCTTCCTCCGAGACTTGAGACGGTTCAAAACCAACATCATTTCTATGAGATCAGTGGGTAACACAATGTTAGTGTGTACGTATTAACACAACCGGCTGTTTCACTGTGACTGTGGGATCAGGGTTTCCAGGTGACACTGAGAATCTTATAGGTATGTTGTGCTCAGTACAGTAGCCAGGCTGCAGAATAAAGGACACACTTGATGAATACAAAATAATAGAATGTGCCCTCTACATTAGACAGATCTGTGTCAACGGCACCAACAGTAACACCACAGGAGGGAGGAAAACACTCAGCACACAGACCTGTGATCCAGATGGGGGAGTCCACCACGTAGTTGCCGCTCCAGGGCTCCTCAGCTGTCATCAGGCCGTCTCTGCCGAATGGCAGCTCTTCATAGTAGCTGGCCACAAGGTTCCAGGAGATGGTGCTGGAAGAAGAATAAACACCAGACGGAGGCTCATCCCAGGCTCTTTTCCCCCCACCTGAGTTAACAAGACTAAAACCTTGCATATGGCTGACTGAATGATCGATGTGTTTATACAGATTGACTCAGTGGTCGCATCTATGCTGTCTGGTTGTTAAAGGTTTAAGGTTCATTTAGTTTCATTCTCCAACACAGAGTTGTAGAACATAATATAAAGGAGTCAGACACTTCTGTAACTTTTCCAGATGGCAGCAGGTTAACAGACTGTTTAAACCTAAAAAAGAAAGACCCGTCCTGGACACAGACAAAGGTACCCTAGTCTTGGACACTTGTGTTGTTATTGCTTCATCCTGTAAGAAGGTGTGCAGATTCCAGTGTCTCCAGTGCCGCAGTCAGTCAGTCACTCTCTACATACCCATCTGTACAGAGTCAAAGGTCCAGGGTTTTAATCCCCAGGACGCCAGAACGAGGCAGTTCATGTCTGGAACTTGTTTGCTGACGTCAGTTACTGTCACTGCATCTGCTGCATATTCACATCATGCTACAAACACCAGCAGCATGGCCACACAGCAAACGTCTTTTCTGCTGCTCAACATCAGCACATTCAGTCAGGAATGCAAATCATTTTGAAGCTGTCTGATGCGTCGTTACTCACGCAGTCATGAGTCCATTGACGTAGTTCTGGTTGAGGATGCGGGCCCAGCAGCCTCCTCCCACCTCATCGTTGAAAGTGCTGTAGTCCTCTGATGACCACAGCTTCTTCTGCGTCTTCACGGCCTCCTTCACCGTGATGGTGCCCGGGTAGTGAGCCCTGAACATCACACGCACCACAAACAAGGTCAACATGTGTCATATTGATAAATCCTTTAAATTGTTCCATCTAAAACATTTTCAGACACTTGCAATGTGAATGTCTTAAAAACCGTCTTATCCTTTAGTCTGAATATTCTGTATCAAACTTTCACATATTGGGATCAAGTCTGTATGTCCGTCCATCCAATACACTGAGTCAGCATCAGGAAATATTGTTTTTGCTCCTCTACTAACTTAAAAACCACAAACACTTGTAAGAAAACAAGCAGATGCTCATGCACACACACACACACACACACACACAAAATAAACACCGGCATTAAGTTCATGGTTTTAGTACTGAACATGTCAATCAACCACCGGATACAGAGTGCACACATGCACAGAAAGGGATCCTACCCTATCACGTCTACAGCGCTGCTGAGCTCGGGGTCGAGCAGCACAGACAGGGTAATGGGCTGCCACAGGTTGTCACTGGCTACGATCCTGACCCGCTCCAGACCACTCTTATCCAGAGTGTAGCGCAGCAGCTGGTGCAGACGGTCACAGTCACACACCAACACAGAGAGCAGAGGAAGAAGACGATTCACAGCCCTGATAGGTGTCACTATGTGTTGCTTTACAGTATTGCTGCGACCATGTAAAACTCTTACACTTTAAAAAAAAAAAAAAAAAAAAAAAAGTTTCCGGTATTAAACAGACTATAAAGATGCCAACTAACTGATGCTTCGGTCACTTGCCAACACATGTAAAGTGTTTTACTGTCAAAACAAGAGTCAACTTCTATTTTTTAGTAGGTTAGTCACAGGAAATGCAGATCGACGGTATCACATCCATCGCTCTAATGGGGATCCTTGTATAGAGAGATACAATCACAAACAGGACACGGACAGCATGCTGAGCGAGTTCAGTACTTACCACTATCTTTCATAAAAATGCATCTACAGAGCAAAACAACGGTTATTTTCTCCATTTGATGACAGTGGATCAATTTGAAATTTGTTCAGGGTGGTATACTGGTTCTGTTTGACCACGACATGAATTTGGCAACACCATCATCACTGTTAGTGTTTTACCATCTTAAATATGAAATAACTTGATTTCCACAGTCCTACAACATGTAACCACAGCCGACAAGTAACATAGAATACTTAAGCATTTCACTTAAAAAAGCAGAGGCGCACAGTTAGACATTGATTGATTTTAACAATCAATACTGAATAATTCAAATGAAAAAAGATCCATCACAATGCTGATGCTCGGCCCAGCACACAGTGATGCTTCTCTGTGGGTTTGTCTCTATATGCAACACATGGGAATATGAATTGTTAAACATTTTTTAAAAAATAAATTAAAAAATGTATTGGTGTAACTTAAAAACCACCGAAGAAAGACATCAACATTGTTTTACATGGTGGCAGCAATATACTGAACTGTTAATAAATTCAATGAGTGACCTACTGTTAGTGATATAAGCGTCATGCTTTATAGAAAACACCATGTTCAGTAAGAGCATGTGCACAGGCAGTGCAGAAAAACAGCCACAAACACTCAGCCTTGTTCCGACGAGGCAGCTAGATCTATAGAGAAGAAGCCGAGGAAGACTCGACGAGGACGCACCTAAATGCAGTGGACACCTCACCACAGGTGCATCACATGTTTAGTCAATCAGTTGTCACAGATCAAGTTGCCCTTCAGTGAACCCACAGCACGCGCCTTTAAACTTTAATTGCACTGCCGTCGGGTCAAATTATGAGTTGAGATCTTTCATTCGTGTGACCGGCTGTACTTACCCAATCACCTCAACAGAATCGTTGAGGTACGGGTCAACGATCATAGAATCAGCGATGCTCCAATCGCCGTCTGCCGCGATGACGCCAACGTCAGCTAGGCCAACTTTATCCAGCGTGTCCCGGAGCACCTTGGCAACAAAACATGCTCTCAGAGGAACCCAGCTAGAAGTTCAAATCACTGCAAACACCGAGAGGCAAGGTGCATCTCTCGTGTGGACACAACTCAATGTTGGTGGCTGTTTCTCTGCTTTAAGTCACAGTTCAGGATAATTATTCACAATGCACAGTGAGAGAGAAGAGGTTTGGATTACCTTGATGTACTTGCTGTCAAAGTTTCGCTCATTCCAAATCTAAACAGATGGAAGAGAGTTCAGTTAAGAGGGAGAACGCACACAGGTTCAATTGTGACGGCAGCATGCATGCCTCCATCAGCAGAACACTGTTGAACTCAATGAAGTTGACCTTTGACCTTCTGAATATAAAACAGACAAATCGTTTTATCCTTGTGCAGAGTTTTGTTTCAGTTATCGTATGAACTCTCCCGTAATGGCAACAAATGGATGTGTGAGGTCACAGCGGCCTCGACCTTTGACCACCAGAATCTAATCAGCGGACATTTGTGCGCAATTGGAAGAAAATCCCTCCGGGCGTTCTTGTGATATCACATTCACATGAATGATAAATCAGTGTTCACCTTTGTTTTCACTTCGAAATGGGAGTTTGTTTTCAGCCTGACTGAGGAGACGACTGTTTGACACGAGGTTAACTCAGCTGTTAACCTGGCGAGGACGACTATCACAGATATTGGAGGAATATCAATTTAACTTTGACCTCAACAAATAACAGCAATAGAATTAACAAATTCAGCTCCTGATGTTAAACATCAACAGATCAACAGGTTTAGAATGAAGCATGTGATAAATAAGAAGCCCTTTGGACTGCATGTAATCTGTGTCACACAACCAGAGATGTGCAGATATGGTTGCATGTATTTGTACATACAGTAGGCACACGGTTGAAGGTTTCTTCAGATCTGGTATAAAGAGAAACCCAACTGTGCACAGCATGTAGCTTCAGTAGGAATAAGATCCAAAGTAAACGAGTACACACCCCAACATACTGAATGTCCAGGTCATGGTACTGCTTGGCACCGAGGATCCAGTTCACCACGTAGGCTGCAGTGATGTCTGGGAAGTCATACGGCCAGTTCTTACCACGTCCCACCCAACCCGGGAACGCCCAGGGCAAACCTACATGAACACACACACACACAACAACACACACGTAAGGCAGAAGATGCAACATGCACCACAGTGTACCAATCAGTGTGGAACAATCACACCTCACTGCTGTTTTCAGTGAGACCACATTTCCCATCAGCCCCGCTTACCGGTTCCGTTCATATTTACAGAAGTAATAGTCATATTTTTGTCTCCAATTTCTAGTCGTACACTCTCATGTGATCTCAATTTCCTCTCAACTGTTTCACTTTTATTTTGAAGGGCAGAAGAAGTTATCCCACAGGCTCTCACCTATCAGAGTGATGTTCGGGTTTCTCTTCTTGGCCTCCTTCATCAGCCACCACTCGTAGCCCCGGAAGTAGTTCTCATCGTTCTCGTAGTGCATGTGAGACGGCTCCGTTCCATCTAGAACAAAAGACAACTAAAGTTCATCCACAGTCTCTACCCACGACCAACTGAAATCACTTCTGAGCGGCATCATGAATGTTGATGATTCTGCGTCTATTCAAACCGAGCCTGACTGGTGCCGCTCACTGCTGCTACAGGTCCAACATCAGGTGGTAAAAAACAGAAACAAGACTGATATTCATGCTGTTCATATACAAGTCCTTACCTGACACTTTGCACAGGAGGCAGGTCATATTAGAGTCTGACTGTAAACTTTATCACACATCAGTGTACTCAAACACTCAACTTCAGTAACAATGGAAATGTGATCATTAGAAATGACTCCCGGCATCATGTTAAAGACAGAACCATCAAGCTGGTCCCGACAGACAGACTCACCTGTGGTCTGAGCATCTCCTCCGATCTCCACCTTCAGTATGTGCAGAGAGGCTCCAAAGTTCGGCTGCAGACGGCAGAAAATGCACAACAGTGAGCTCGGTTCTGTCCACCGGACCAGACTGACTGACTGGATCATGTATCATACCTTAAACAGGAAGTCTAATATCTGGCTGCGGTATGGCTCGGCGTAATTCACCAGTAAACGAGACGTCGCCTGTGGGAAGGATCAGACAGAATGTGACATGAGCTGAGGAACAAGAGGAGACGACCAGGGGCTCAGTCCGTATCAGACCAGGAAGTACTTTCAAAGTGACTCAACTCACCCCTCCACCGCTCAAACCTCCGATCCCGTCAAACTCTCTCCCCAGACCGTCTCTGTCGCTCAGGACGTAAGTCTGACAAGAGCTGAGGTGCACAGAAGAACCGAGACATGAGAGACTGACCAGCAGAACCCTGAGATCCATCCTGAGTCTGAGCTCACTGCACGCTGCGCGCCGCTGCTGGACGCGCGCTCACGCTCTCTACACGTCACATGACAGCCTCACGTGCTCGCAGAGGCTTTTTTTTTCCAACCCGTGATTTTATTTTTATTTCCAAACATGAAAAACCATACGCCAGTGACGTCAGAACACTTTGTTTCAAATAACAATAACCATGTTTATACTAGTTTACATTTCTCTTAATAGAAAACAGAATGTCACAATATATTATTTTAACTATAAAACACAGAAATGGCTCCACACCCTGGCTGAAAACATTACAAACTTAATGTGTGTGTGTGTCTGTGTGTGTGTGTGGACCTGCTTAGTGAAGTTAAAGGAACCAAAACTACTTTGGTGAGGTTCAGGAAACGGTCAGGGTTTGGTCTAAAAGATCTGCTTCCTTGAAACACTCAACAGTGACTTTTGTCTTCACAGGGACTCAAACCCAGATCTAGTATGTACCATTGTGATATGATAATCAATATATAATGAGCCAGTTCATAAGACATATCAGAGAATAAACAAACTGCTCAACACATCAAAATACATTTAATGAAAACACAAAGACAATCTTTATCCAAATGAGCCAACACACAAACACTTACATACACAATGCATCAACATCCAGTCAACACGACTGCTGTAATGCGACACTAACATAGATGAGCTCGAGACACAATCCTGAACATCAGCATTAACATTGACTGTTAAGTCTTCCATCAAAGAACGGGCTCATACAGGCCTACAGAGCTGAGAGGCCAACTACTAAAGTGTGTCACACAAAAGAAGCACGGATAGAGAAAAGCTAGCAGGTGAAGAGAACTGTGGAAAAGCAGTTTGTTTAGGGACATTATGAATCTCCCACACAACCTGACATGGAGGGAGCAGAGAGGGTACCAGCCCACTTAGAGCTTTGACTGACTTGACATATCTTGATCCAAAATGGATTTATGCAACCACGCACTTTATACACAGCACATAATCAACTATTTGATCACAAAACTAATGTGTCTGCCAAAAACAAAACTTTTTATATTTATCATATATTGACTGTGATGATCCTCAACAACATGCAGCTTCTGTAACACTACCTCCATCCTCTACTGCAGAAGACATTTGTCCTGTTTAACTGGCCCTCCTGTTAAGTTCATTTCTCTCTCGACCTCAGCCTTCAGGTCGCTCCTCCGCTGCTTCTCGACGGCCTTCAGCTCCTTTGAAAGCCTCTGTTTCTCTTTCTTTGAGGCCTTCTTTGCGCTCCTGAACATATGTGCGGTGTAGAACCCTCCCACATTCTCCACAGTCATTCTGTCAATCTTCTCCAGCAGCTGATCGATCTGCTCCCGGTCCTTCGCGCGGTTGTTGAAGACGTGATATCTCCCGTAGAACACCTGAATGAACTCCTCAAGCTCTTCGCTCTTTGAAATAAAGCTTTCGATGGTTTGTTTCTTGAGCATGTCTCCATGTGTGAACAACACCAGTGAGTATCTAGCTGCCTCTTCACCAAAAGTACTCTGAATAATCCTCACCGTGTCTTTCTCCTCCTTGGTGAACCTGCCCAGCTTCAGAACCACCAGGAAGGCATGCGGACCAGGAGCAGACAGAGAAATACACGTTTTGATCTTCTTCACCACTTCCTCTTGGGAGAAATTTGTGTCGAACAGCCCTGGAGTGTCAATGACGACGACCTTTCGACCTCTGACTTCTCCCTCGGCTCTCTTGCATTGAAAAGTCCAGGAAGAAGAAGACAGCTCAGACTGAAACGCCTCTCTCCCCAAGATGGTGTTTCCTGCAGCGCTCTTCCCCGCTCCTGTTTTCCCCAGCAAAATAATTCGGATTTCATCGCTCGTCTTCTGCTTCCGAGATCCTGTGGAGATAAAACATAGCAACATCTTTATTGAACTTAAATGCAGAATTGTAATAAACATGTATTTAATTGTATTTGTGATCTAGCAACCAAGAGCAAGAATGTCAAGCAGCTGAAATTAAAGGTCCTATTTGTAAGAAAAGTTGATTTTTATGTCATTCCCGACTCTTTGGTTTCCCAACTTTGTTGCATTGAGCTGCAACAGACCAACCTAGAGCCTATATGTCTATATTAGTCTATGTACTCTATTTGATGAGTTCTGAAAATCAAATTGGACAGTTGAAACTGAGTTCTGATAGATAGATAGATAGATAGATAGATAGATAGATAGATAGATAGATAGATAGATAGATAGATAGATAGATAGATAGATTAACCTGATAAACCTGTTTTGACAAAAGAGAGGGAAGAGAGAAAAAAAAACATAGTTTCTCCGATCTTTCATATACTGTATATCTACATCAGCTCAAGAAATGAGTCCACAGAATCTACATCAGTTTAACATGATTTATTTAGATGCTACACATTTATCATAATCTCTCATGGCAAGTGCACTGATGATTTTAGTTATATTGTACAAATATAATGTGGGCATAACATTGTTGAAGCTGCAGAATGATACAAGCTACAAGTTCAGGTGCACAATTGAATTCACAACTTAAATTATAATATACATTAATCTTTCTTTTAAATTATTTGTGCAAAGAAGTGACATAAGAAGTAAATAAGCAGACAATTACAAACATTATCATTTAAAGCTGCTCTAACTGTGTTTTCTGATTAAAAAAAAAAAAAAAAAATGATACAAGCTCTGTATTACAAGAGAAATCACTGTTACATAGTGTTTTGGCCGAGTATTGAATGTCTCTCCTCCAACTGCTCCTGTAGTAAAAGAGGAAATACATTCCCTTGCATCCCCGCTCACTTTATCCAATCAGAACAGAGAACGTCACAAATAGGCAGCCCTGTCTGCACAGTGATCAGACAGAGTCCAGGATCCTACAATACATACAGTGGAAGCTATCAGTTCTAGCACCCCACTGAGGGTTTATACTGCAGGCCATGTGATGATATAGAGCAGAAAAAAAGCTAAAAGAGCGGCCTCGAAAAGAAGAATGGAGCCATCGCTATAGAGAGGAGGGAGGGGAGAAGGTAAAATAACGTTTATAGCAGCTTTAACTAAATGTTCTGTCCTCACTGCACATTGCAGCGGTCTGAGACTCTCACTGACAAAGCACCGACAGCGGCTCCGACAGCTGCTCCAGCTGCCACTCCAACTACCAAACCGACTGGACCTCCAGCAACTCCAAGCAGACCTCCGACAGCAGCGCCGCAGGCTGTGGCTATAGCTATTGCTGGAGCAGCCACAAACTCATTTGACCTTTCAGCACGCGCTCTGGCCTCACGCTCGTATCTCATATACACCCGCTTCTCCTCCTTGTGGTAGATCCTGTCTGGATATCTGGCTCTCATTTGATCCAGCTCTTTCTTCCTCTGTGCCTCCAGCTCCTTCAGGAGTCGCTCTTTCTCCTTCTCTATGGATTCCTCTGCTTTCAGGAACATTTCGTTGGTGTAGTAGCTTCCACCGTTGGCCATTGTCATCTTATCAATTTTGTCCAGGAGCCCACTGGTTTGTTGCTTATCTTTGATTTCATTGTTAAAGACATGATATCGACCATAACATGTCCGAATGAGGGCCTTCAGGTCAGGACTCTCAGCAATATAGCCCTCGATGGTTTGCTTCCTCAGCTGATCTCCATGTGTGAACAGCACCATCGTGTATTTTGCTGCGTCTTCGCCAAAAGTGGTCTGAATCATCTTGACGGTGTCCTTCTCTTCCTGGGTAAATCTGCCCAGCTGAAGGACCACCAGGAAGGCATGAGGACCAGGAGCAGAGAAAGAGACGCACATCTTGATCCTCTTCAGGACTTCTTCTTGGGTGAAATTCGTGTCAAACAAGCCCGGGGTGTCAATGACAGCGACCTGTCGGCCTCCCACCTCCCCCTTGGCTTTCTGGCACTCAGACGTCTGGGAGGACGGAGACAGTTCAGACTCGAATGCTTCTCTGCCCAGGATGGTGTTTCCTGCTGCGCTCTTCCCCACTCCGGTCTTCCCGACTAGAACGATTCTCCGTTCATTTGAATCTGTGTAGGAGAGAAATACACATTCAGTCATACAGTGCTGCACTGTCAAACTGTGTGTGCACTCCAGATGGAATATCGCAACTAGCTACATGTTTGAAAATGAAAGATGAGTCATCTTTCATGAGACAATATCAAAGTGTACTTCCAGCCAACCGTCAGGCCTCAAGGCTGAGGAAACCACCTTTGTTTTGCTTGATGACAAGGCATTTTTTTATGTTATTCAACAGGTTTGGAAAGGCTCTGATCCAATAAGACAAACTATTTTCTAAACTCAGAGCATCATGTCAGTATAAAGGTAGGCAAGGTAAGTTTGCTAATATGCAGCGGCACCTGTCAATGCCATACGACAGGCAGGCATTAAGACAAGACCACACAGAAACCGAGAGCAATATAAACTGACATGCAGAAGAATCAAACAAAAAAAGAATATACAACAGAACTGTAGAATCAAAAGCACAGTGCAGCTACGGTGCAGCGCAAGACAAACCGATCAGTCACAACATTAAACCAACAACTGAACCAACTGATACCAACTCTGCTCTGACCCGTCAAAGCAAAAGGCCACTGGGGGTGTCCTGTGGTGTCCTGCACAGAGACATTTGTAGTTGTTTCCTTTGGGTCCTGTATGCTTTGGGTTGGGCATCCATGGATCAGACTTGCTGCACACCTTTGGTTATTTGTTGCGTTCCTCAAGCCGTTCCTGAGCAATTTTGTGGTGTGACAGGGTGCATTGTCCTGCTGAGGGGGTCACTGCCATAAGCGAGTGACATGAGGGGGTGTACTTGATCCATGGTGGTGTTTGGATCGGTGGTGTTTGTCAAGTGGCGTCCACATAGCGGGACACATGGTTTACCAACAGAATAGAATTGTAACAAGATGATGGATGGTTTTCACATCATGTGTTTTTTAATGTTGAGGCTGATTATTTAGACTTTGACATGATGCCAATGCAGACGTGTTGTCAAAGTGTTGCAGGAATATCTGCTGAAGTTAATATGTTCACCAGATGTTAATGAAGGTCCTCAGTCATTGAGGTCATGGTAAATCTAAGTGCTGTATCGCAGTCAACTGGACTTGTTTCGGTTTGTTGATGACGTTTCACCTCTCATCCAAGAGACTTCTTCAGTTTTAACTAACTGGAGGAGCTGCGTGATTTTAAACTCTGTTTGGGACTGTCCGTATAGACAAGTGGCCAAGTTGCATTGTGGGTAATGTAGGCACCAGGTTCTAAAAAGGAATCTGTGTGAGTCCAGTATGTCAGGACCACTGGACTGTTTTTAAGATGTGGTGACTATATTAACCATGATGCAACTGAGCCACTCAGTGACATCACTGGAGGCAGTTTATCAGATTACATGCTGCTTCCTCAGGAGCAGTAGCCCAAAACCTGTACTCACACTCCTCATCATGAAACCCACTTTATTCTAACTCACCACAAACACAACTCACCAAAACAGTCTTGGTTTGTCTTTCCACAATCACTACCAGTCTGTCTGATATAAATCCAGTATTTACTAAGATGAATATGAACATATTCTATCTCTGCACACTGTTTTACCTCTGCACACCTCCATTGCTCTCAGATACCGTGAGGCTGCTAAGCAAGGTTGAGCTCAATGATCCGTTGCCGACGCGGACCAGTTGCACACCCATTCAACTGCTAGAGCCATTTAGCTGTATGGCGAACTGAACTAACTTGCTAAAAGCAGCTAGTCACTACATCCAAAGATAGCTACACCAAAGAGCACAATAAGCAGCAGTTAGCGGTTATACTGTCCTTTGTATTGAAGCTACTTTTATGTGTTTGTATCTAGGGAACATTAAAACGTTAAAGTTCCTTCACAAACCATGCTTTAATGACAGAAGAACATTTCATCATCTAACAAAGTACAACTGAAGCACTCAAGTAGCCTTCCTGGAACAATAACATGTGGGGGTGTTGCTTAGCCTTTATTTGTATAGTGTACTGGAAATATTTGAGATACAGCACTGATTCAATCCAGCACAAGATTATATAATGAAATATCAGTTGTAGTTCCCTAAGCTACAAAAAACATTTGTGATTTCTGGGCTAAAAAATTGTCATATTTCTTTTTTTTTTGCGCAACAAATTATGTTTTTAAAAAAGTGATGGTCACAAAATCACAAAATTATATAACACTATATCAGTCATATTCTCCCAGCAAAGCTTCACATCATGTTCATGATGAACCACATGGCCTCAGAGACAGCCACAGAGAGGGGGCAGCAGCAGGTCCCTCATTATCTCCAAATAATCTAACTGAGAATATGTGACATGGTAAGCTCATACACTTAATATTACTTGTTAAAATGTGGTATTAACAGTTCATTAGTGACTACCCTCATAGTCACTGTGAACTGATTCATGTCAACAGCTGTTGGCTCAGTTATTTGTAAAGAAATGTCAAAAAGCTGTGTAGAAGACATGAATCGAGACAAGAAGGAGCCCAAGAGAACAGAGACTGTTGTTATCAGTCCATCTGTGGAACAAACTGACAGACAGTTAATAGCTTGATTCCCAAAAGTGTTACTTGGATTAGCAGGCCTCACTGTCATGTCATTCAATAATAATAATAATAATAATAATAATAATAATCAGTTATCCTGACATATGGCAGCAGATACTTCTGTAATGTCATATTTTAACCTGTGTTTCTTTTAAGTTTCTCCTTTATCAGTGAACATGAGTGCAAAGTTGCTTAAATTTCATTGTTACAAAGTGAAACTGGATAATTACCCAGGACTCTTACCTTTATAGTATGCCATGTTTGTGCTGAAAAACCATCTAGAAGCAGAAGGATCCTGCTGTGTGTCCTGTCATGCTATGAATTGTTCTTCCTGGCACTTGTCCTTTGTTGGTTTGAGCTGGGCGGTCCCCGTCTATCTGACTGACTGGAATTTGTAAACACAAGGAAGTGCAGTCTGTTTTTAAAGTGTTCACTCTGAAGTCACAGAGCAAGTAGAGCACCCTTTCTGAATAAATATTGGAAGTTTATATAAATTAGCTCATATCCTCCTCACACATATGAATCATTATATCATACAGCCACAATTACTTGATGTAAAATGACAACCAAATGGAACCATCCAAAACATCCAATTTTGAGAGAAAAGCAAAATACTAGTATTTCTACACAACAAAACCGGTTTAACACCCGGTCTGATGCCTGAGAACAACTGGTGGTTTAAAAGCAAACTAGTGCGTGCTAGTCCTACTTGCAAGAGACTAGTATCACCAGGGGACCTCAAAAACAGATTTAAAATACAACATGACCCTGAACCAAAGAGGCTGTTCACACTTGGTACCAATGTGTGTGCAGAGTGATCCCATCACAAGTGAACTGCTCTGAGTACAGGTATGAACACTCCCAGGAGCATGCTTTTAGCATGTGTCCAGGACTAACACCTTGCCAGCCGATTTCCTCTCTGACAGTTGAAGAAGGAGGAAAAGTGTGTAGGGTTTCTTATCGCAAACACTTCCAACGTTAGCAGCAGATGTTTGTGAACACACTGTCTGTTTCAGCTGATCTAACACATGAAGACTGAGACTTTACGTTAAAGCATTAAATCAGAACATGCAGTTGTTTGTCTCCTTGTAAAAAGTGTCAGTATAGTATAGGCTACTTTTTTGTCCCCGTGGATAAAGTCCCCAGGCTCCCTTAACGGACTCTCAGTTTGGTGAGTTGTTGAGTTAGGAGAAGTGTTAGGTTAGTTAGGTTTAGTGTGTCGCTGGTGGTTTATGTCATATACCACTTTCACATACATTCTATCATTCAATCCGACACCTTTGGGCTGAACTGGGATGCTGACTGTGAGCCCGACCTCATCAACCAGCCTCAGTGTTACTTAGTGTGAGCTCACTGATGCACTGCTTGCTGAGTGGGACCCTAACCCCAGTCCATCAGCCAGGATCTACATGTGAACACTGACACCAGAGGAGCAGAGACAGTTACACCACCACAATAACTCCTCTTTTCCTGTAGTTACATATATGACGTGAGTATAATGACGTGACCAGAAACAGTCTCCTCTTCAAGTATTCTGCAGGTAGCTAGACTGTATTTACCAACTATGCGTGTCACAAACTCAGACTCTGACAGGATTTTTCAGCATGTTGTGTTTGCTTCAGGTGTCTGATGTATTCTTTGGAATGGTTTCGTAAAAAAAAAAAAAAAAAGATGCTGCCAAACTGGTCCAACTTGACTGAACACCTTCTGGATGACTGGACAAAAAGTGGCATCAAACGTTTGTTCTTCCTTCCCACCACATCTTTCTGGCTCTCGACTCTTGTTTTAACAACATTTCATTAAAACCTGTAACTCTGTCAACAGCAACAAAAATGATGTTCTCTTGTTCTCAGCAAGTAATGTCACACTTCTGTTAAAGCATTCCTGTGAATGACTACAGCCCTTGTTAACAGTGAATAATTGGCAGTGGCCAAACCACAATAAAGATATGAGAAGTATGAACTGTATGTGAAGATACATATTTTTTTTCTGTGTTGATCTCATGGAACTGACACCAGCAGCTGCAGATAGTTGTTCAAAGTAGATCATGTTGTTGATAACATGCTGAAGATAAAGCACATTCATGCCACATTCCAATGTCACGAGAGATTTTGGTTTTTCTTGTTGAAAATGACGAACTTCCAACCTTGAAGCAGTCTGAGCTCACCTACCTGCCCCGTCAATCATGTGAATGACTGGATGGGAACGTTGTGCTTCCTTAGTTTGGACTGATATGCTGCTCATCAGACCTCAGATGGACTTTTGCAGTGCTGTTATATTTACCTGTATGTTTTTATATTATGGGTTTTATTTATGTGCATGATTTATGATTTAGTTTTCGTGCATGCTTTTAGATCATTCAGTCTGAGCGTTATCTAACTTGAAAGAGCTAAAAGCACAAAAGAACAGTGTTATGACGCTGGGGGTCGTAATTTGTATATTTGGTCTTGTATGTATTTGTTTGTGTTTTTCTCCCTCCCTGTCAAGAGGAGGTGCTGTGTTCTGTGTCCCAAAAAGGTGCAGGTGGAGGCTGCTGACTGGGTTAAATCCTGGAGGCCGCTGATTGGGTGAAATCCTGTAGGCTGCTGATTGGGTGAAATCCTGGAGGCTGCTGACTGGTGGAATCCATCTGACTGAGACATTCAAATATGGAGCCTGCAGCAGACCTCACATCTCACCTCACACCTCACTCTCTCTCACTCAGATCACTGGAATGATTTAGTGACTATTGCAAACTTGCTGCTCATTGTTGCAGAGATTTTGTATCTCTTTTTGTACATATTGTAAATATTGTAAATATTGTTAAAATACTTTATTCAGTCCAGGTTAGTAGGGCTGAGTAGCCTTTTTCTTCGTACACCTTTTTCTCCTGTTTTTGGTTAAGGTATATTCTTGGGAGTAGGAAAAGAGAGCGATCACTGTGTTATGCTCTGGTATACCCTAGGTTCGGGGCATAACAAACAGACACCATAGAAACAGAGACTGAGGAGCTGGAGACAGTGAGTGGTCAGCGTAAGAAACACAACTGTTTGTACTGTAGGTGTTAAAGAGGATTTATTCACCACTGATTGTGTGGTTATTGAATAGAAGTAAATTTAAGACGTTCTTCAGTAAAAGATGTGCAAATAGTGTTATAGTAATACATGCTTATACTTGATTTTTTGTAATCATACTGTCTTCAATCTTAGATGTGCAAGTTATTGGCCCATCTAGAGGTAGCAGTTAAGTCTAAAGTGACAGCCTTGTAATAGATTATACCTTATGGCATATATAACATTGATTTTTTGTTAAATATAACATGCTCCTCCTTGCTGATGATGCTGCACAACTGATGTTGATGTAATGAACTATTAAGGCAGTAGCCTGTATGAGTCACCAGGTGGCAATGTTGCAGTCTCTTAATAATCTAGCAGTTATTGTTAATACCTTTGTCATATGTCATAGTTTGGAGTTATGGGGTCCAGGGGAGGTGTAGAGAGGCCATGGGAGAGTCAGTATCCACCCAATGCTGTGGGTTATAAACTCAAGGGCTAAAACATGATCTCCTTTGTTAAATCCATTGAAAAAATTACTGGTTTATCTGGATTATGCTAGACCTCATTTAGGGAGTATATTTTGTGTAACCAGTTGATATCAGTGAGAGTTAACAAAATATTTAACACCTCTCAGTGTAACTGAGTTCAGCAGTACAACAAACATCCTCCAAAAGGCTGTTGAAACAGCAGCCGTCTGAAACAGCTTCAACAAAACACAACATTAGAACCTTTTTTTATAACCTTTATGTGTGACAGTTGTATTAGACTGCATTAGATTGAACTAGGTGGACATGATGAAGTAAGATCAAATGTAACTGTGGGGTCCATGTGACTGCAAGTGGTAGAAAAAGGTAAAAAATGAACATCTTTTCTTTGCCTTGTGTGTAATGTATATAAAAGAAACGAAATGAAAAGAAACAGGTACCGGCAGCACCGTCATTTTTAATTTAAAAGTTATGGCAAATACACATTTTAAAATGCCTAAATTTATCAATGCCAGATTTTGAAAACAAATACATGTAAAACTAACTTTATTTTTGAGTGTCCTGAGAAAGACTAGTCCCAGACAGTCACAAGGGGAAATCAACAATATTAAACATCTTACGAATTTAAAGATATTCAAACATAACAAAAATATATTTAAAAAAAAAGAAAATTATAGCTGCTGTGCAGCAATGGGTCGGGTCCGGGCAATTTTTGGCAAATTTAGGCAATTCTGAGCAACAAACAGGAGATTAGGAAGACAAGACAGTTAACAACAATGTTCATTTTGGACCACTTGAGGCTTGAACTCACAACTTCTAGAACCAAAGACTGTCATCTATCGTTCTCAGCTAATTAGCAAGTGGCAATGCCACTCTTACATTGACTCCAGTTGTTCCCATGAGAGCAGAATTCAAAATGTTCTCAAAAATTCAGTTTTTGAGATAAAGTTCTGATATTTGCCAAACTTCATCAACCATGACTTCAAAATATTCTCATTTTTTTTCAGGAAGATTGAAAATGTATTTAGCAAGAATTTGATAGTATATGTTTACAGTACTCTTTACAGTCAAACATGTTGCACTGTAGGCTTAATTTTTGATAAATCAAAAATCCAAGAAACAAGTTTTGTGGAGGACGGTCTGAAGATGCTCTCTAGCAAGTTTGGTGACAATTGAGCAAAAATTGTGGAAGGAGTTTTACAGGTTTTGAAGAAAACCTGCTTAGCTGCCCAGACCCTTAAAAAAGTGCTGGACTATGGACGTGTGTCAGCCGGTATCCATCTCTTCTATTCGATCCAGACGTATCTGTAATAAAGAGAGAGAGAGAGACAAGGAGGAGAGAAAGTAAAAAGGGTTTGAGTTGAACTGCTCCTCTATTCTCTGTACACCTGCACTCATAAAAAAGACTGTACTGATGTTGTGATGTCACTGACTTAAAGCTGTCATGCTTTAATATAGAGACAGGTAAGAAATAAAAGACACAGGCAAAATAAAGGAATTGAAAAATACTTGTTTGGTCAGGTACATACCAGGCTACAGACGCCTTTGCTGTCTGATGATCCAGAGCCTCAGAGCCTCAGTCATCCTTCGTCCAAGGGTCTTGTTCACCCGGGTTACCAGAACACCAGCTTCATTGCTCCCTAGAACCTCAGATGCATAGCTCCCCATAGCCTCAGCCACCTGGTCCACCAGAGGCTCAGCCACCTGGTCCACCAGAGCCTCAGCCATCCAGCACACCAGATGCAGAGCTGCCTTGTGTATTAGTGACCCTAATACATAGAGAGCCTGTTGAAGATGTCCTCTGGCATCACCGTTGGCCCCGTTCACTCTGACATACAGACGGTAGGGAAACAGTTAAGAGGGCTGAAGAATGATTACCCATGGTAGTTTAGACTAACATGATGGACGAGGAAATGATCTTCCAAAATAAAACACTGTGATAAAATGATGATGTAATGTTAATGAATGGGAAAGAAAGTGTTGATAACCTGCAGACTGTTACCACTGAGATTATTACAGACACACTGTATCTGTCATGGACCTTCATCAAGCATCAAAGTTAGGATGATAAAATGAGTGAGAAATCCAAATCTACTGGGTGTATCGACCGATCCGAAAATTACACCACCAGGATGAGAGAAAATAAATTATTGTTAAATATACCTTAAAAATCGCCAATGTTTTCACCCAATTTGTTTTAATGATAAAGGGTTGAGAAATATTAGACAAAGTGTTGTATCCAAAATGTGAATATCTTTACAAATCATACATCTGGTAATCTGTTTAATATTTCTAAATCAAAAATGATTCAGAAATATTGAGTGGATACTGTATATAACAAAATATCCAGACATATGTCAAATGAAACCTTTCAAGGAAATAGTTTGGCCAAATGTAAAAATAGCTACTAGGAGCAATTCATTAAAAAAAAGAAAGACAATTAAAATAGTATGATACCATGATGGTTTTCAAAAATATAAAGATGAATATAAATGTAAAATATCAGTTTTATTATCATTATTATTTTTTAAATATCAAACAAGCAAAATTATTCTAAAAGGATTCTGTTGCAGTTTATGACAGACAGCCAAAAACATACTACTCTGTGTGTGTGTCTGTGTGTGTGTTTGTGTGCGTGCATGCGTGCATGCGTGCGTGCAGGGTGGCCTGGTTACATGACTGACTCCTGGCCTGAAAAAGTCTCCCAGTCTGCCCCTGGTCTACACTGTGAAGTACAAACTAACACTGAAATTACCTGGGGACAGGTGGGGCCAGGACAGGTGGGGCCTGGACAGGTGGGGCCGGGACAGGTGGAGCCGGGACAGGTGGGGCCGGGACAGGTGGAGCCGGGACAGGTGGAGCTGGGACAGGTGGAGCCGGGACAGGCGGGGCCAGGACAGGTGGAGCTGGGACAGACGGGGCCGGGACAGGTGGGGCCAGGACAGGTGGAGCTGGGACAGGTGGGGCCGGGACAGGTGGGGCCAGGACAGGTGGAGCTGGGACAGGTGGGGCCTCATCTTCAGGCTGGTGGTTCCTAACCTGGGGAACAAAAAAAAAAAACAGTTCAGATTGAACAGTAATCATCCAGTTAGAAGGCTTTAACAGAGTTTAATGGACTTTTCTCGGTTATCAGGCGTCACTAACTGAAAAGATTGGGCTTCACTGCTCTGGGTGACTGTAAAATAAATAACAGGGAAATCTTCAGGTACAGTGAATTTTCATCTCAGTGTGTGAGTACTTACAGAAGGTAGAGGATGGGCTGCTTCCTTAGCAGTGGGATTATTGTCAGTCTGGATCTAGAAAGGAGAGCAAGGAGAACACAATAAATAGGACAAATAAAGGACAGCACTCTCATCAACTTCTTACCACACATTGTATTCCGTCTGAACCCTGGCAAAATCACAGTTGAACTACACAGGTGTGTTAATTAAAAGTTATCCAAAGCTGCTCAAGAGATTTACCCCAAATAGGGGAAGCAGAAGACCACACAGGGTTTCATACGTTCATATGTGCTATCTTCCTTAGGCTAACACAGGGAGCTAGCATGTGGCTGACTTAACGAAGACTAAAAGTCAAACTCTGCTGTCATCGATCGTGGTCAGGTACAAAAGACCTGACAAATTTGTATCTCCTGGTAAGTCAAAGGACCTTAAGTTTTCAGGTGTTAGTGTTTTTTTCTTTCTCTCTGCCACGTAGTGACCCGGTGATGGTTCCTCCCATTCAGGAAACGACGTAAGTATATAACGCCACCTTGGAGATTATGTAAAAAAACATAGGTAAAATCACCAAGGGTAAAATCACCAAACTCTTAGCTATTCTAAGCTTCTATAGCTTCTAAAATCGTAAATAATGCTGATTAAAGCAAAAACTTAAACATATAACTAATATATTGCCTTATTAAAATCTTAAATGATTTAGCTTAGAGAGAGAGCCTGTTGCCATAGTTAATGTCTGTTTGTCTCTGGACAGTACATTTAACCTCTTCCACTTTTGAAGCAAAAAGGGTTAAAATTCCATGCTCAAATTAATAATGGCTTATAAAGCACACTATCAGTGAACACCTGGTTCAAATTTGAAAAAGACAGCACAAAGTATTACCATTCTGCAGTGTTTTTTTCATGATAAGATCCAGGCGGAGATTATCATTATCATGTGTCCATTAGAAAATGGACACATGATAACCAAATGGTACATTGAGACACCAAATTTGATTACACAAATTTGAAATGTTGAACCGTTCAATTATTTTTGGGTATTTCTAGCTTTTACCAATGTGTATAACTGTGCAATTACCAAACAATGCTTCGGAGGCACCGTGTCATCCTCATATTCCTCCTCATCAAGGCTGAGTAAAATAATAATACTAACACTGGCTAACGTTATAGTCAACAACAGTAAAATATCTTCTGTAATACAACCAAAGAGATTTCATCATAAAATACACCACGCAACTTTCAAATATACAGGACATTCTAATAAAACATATGATACGATGATGAACTCCCTTAGCAAAAAGTAGTTTATTCAGTGTACTACAAGTATACTTATTTTATACTAAAACAGAGACAGTATACTTGAAGTGTACTTTTTATATACTATATTTTTATATACTTAAGAAAAGTATATTGAAGTATACTTGGCTTATACTTAAAAATTTAAAGAATAGTCTAAGACTAAGTATGTTAATACTTAGACTTATACTTTAATACAAAAGCTTATACTTGTACTTTAGTATACTGTAACACCCCTTGTGGACTGTGGCGCAAAGACTCTTGGGTATTCTGTTGTTGGTGTAATTGTGGTTCGTGAATGTGGTTGTGAATAAGATGATGTGTAAGACAGTTACGGGCTAAATCACATGCTTGTTCTGTGGTAAAATTGTGTCGAGTTAACAAAGATGATAAAAATGTTGGCACTGTCAGTGAAGGGGTGTTTTCCGGGAGAAACTTCCCGTCTGTTAAGTTATTAGCATGTGTGTTGATAAATGGTGAGTGTCTGACTAGAGCTTGCCAAATTATAAATAGTAGAACTTAGTATGTCTTGATTTAAGCACAGAATAAGGTCAAGTCATTGGCTTGTGCTCACTTTTACTTTTGCACAGTACACATATCTTTCACTACACACAACTGCTTTAAGGTATTATTCCTGTTATAAGCTTACATGATAATAAACTAAAATGTGGACTTGAAGTATATATTTAGTACACTAGTAGTATATAGATGAGTGTACTTGTTGTATACTTGAGGGTTGCGGGCAGCTCATCGCAGGGCCCTCACTGATGAGCAGTGTGGTGTTCAGTGTCTTGCTCAATGGCACTTCGACATGCAGCTCAGCCTTGCCCGGACCCGGGAATTGAACCCCTTTCATCCACATGAAATACCCATATCACTGTGCTTCATTCATTCATTGTGGATTTCAAAATGGACTCTGAACTGAACTCACTGTTCCAGAATTCCCCATTCTTCACACCTAGGTGTGAAATTCAGGTTTGATCTACTATTGGTCAGGGTGACGGACCCCCCGCTGATCAGATAGTCAAAACCCCAGAGCATTCATTGTTCTCCCTCTCTTACTCAACGCCCTCTACTCCTTCAACTTTGGACCTTCAAGGGCTCCTCTCCACCTCCCCCCACGGGGCTGCCTGCCTTCAAGATCCCTTCCTCTGGGCCCAACAAGCTGTGGAGAGCTGCAAGCTGCATTGGCAGCAGGCCCAAACAACTTCTCACTGCAGCATCATGAGGTCTTGCCTCCCTGAGCATCTGAGGAACACCAAGCAGGTTAGCACCGAGCAGCTATCCTTACAAAGGAAAGGAGCGACCAGTTTCCTCCTTTGCCGACTTTCATCAAACCTTGAACAAGAACAATCATCAGCCAGTCAGACCCAAAGCCAGTGTCATGTTTAAAGCAGCAATGGGAGAGGGAGAGGAGGCAGCCGCAGCAAGAGCAGACACAGAGCGGCCAGAGAAACTGAGCAAATGTAGTGAGCCGTTTGTGTAAAACCACAGAAAAACTGCAGAAAAAGTGTGGGTGTTGAACCATCTCAGAACCTTATCAAGCTCATACATAATTTGGGTCACACATGAATTGACAGGGTTGGTCGGAAAACAGAACCAAACAAAGTTTTTTGTTAGGCCTAGGCCAGCACTTCGGGAATACTCCTGCTTCTCCCTTTGGCCAGTTCGGGCCTGACACACACACACACACACACACACACACGCATACACACTACAAGACAAGACACACTACATGACTATTCCTAATACAGACTATATTTGAACATCTTTATAGACACTAATTTAGTGAGCGACAAACAGCGACTGCGAGACAGTTAGCTGCCATGTGGCCTATCGAAGCTAACAACGGAACTAAACCATGTAAGTTAGGCCTAGGCCGGCACTTCGGGAATACTCCTGCTTCTCCCTTTGGCCAGTTCGGGCCTGACACACACACACACACACACACACACACGCATACACACTACAAGACAAGACACACTACATGACTATTCCTAATACAGACTATATTTGAACATCTTTATAGACACTAATTTAGTGAGCGACAAACAGCGACTGCGAGACAGTTAGCTGCCATGTGGCCTATCGAAGCTAACAACGGAACTAAACCATGTAAGTTAGGCCTAGGCCAGCACTTCGGGAATACTCCTGCTTCTCCCTTTGGCCAGTTCGGGCCTGACACACACACACACACACACACACTACAAGAAAAGACACACTACATGACTATTCCTAATACAGACTATATTTGAACATCTTTATAGACACTAATTTAGTGAGCGACAAACAGCAACCGCGAGACAGTTAGCTGCCATGTGGCTAATCGAAGCTAACAACGGAACTAAACCATGTAAGTTAGGCCTAGGCCGGCGCTTCGGGAATACTCCTGCTTCTCCCTTTGGCCAGTTCGGGCCTGACACACACACACACACACACACACACACACACACACACGCATACACACTACAAGAAAAGACACACTACATGACTATTCCTAATACAGACTATATTTGAACATCTTTATAGACACTAATTTAGTGAGCGACAAACAGCGACCGCGAGACAGTTAGCTCCCATGTGGCTAATCGAAGCTAACAACGGAACTAAACCATGTAAGTTAGGCCTAGGCCGGCGCTTCGGGAATACTCCTGCTTCTCCCTATGGCCAGTCCGGCCCTGACACACACACACACACACACACACACACATATATATCTGCATACACACTACAAGACAAGACACACTACAAGACTATTCCTAATACAGACTATATTTGAACATCTTTATAGACACTAATTTAGTGAGCGACAAACAGCGACCGCGAGACAGTTAGCTGCCATGTGGCCAATCGAAGCTAACAACGGAACTAAACCATGTAAGCTCTGCTTGGTCATCAACACACATCTACACTGAGACACCACTTACCATTTTACTCGAATGCAACGTTTGTCTCGGTGATTCCAAGGCCTTCGAGATCTCAAGATGGATACGATACTTTTGAAGCTTTACACAAAATGGTCGTGCGGCGTGCAGCGTGCTTATTTATAGCGTGCAGCGTGCTTGCGTGCTTACGTATGGCGTACAGCGTGCTTGCGTGCTTACGTATGGCGTGCCTGTGCACTCTGTTCCTCGTATATTGGCCAGTAGGTGTCAGTCTAAAGTCATGCAAGCTCAGATACTTTGAACTTCCATGAATTTGAATACACATTTCACTGTAAAATGAGATTAGCTTTTTTTATCCTGAGGATATTCACTTGTTAAGGGGAAAAAGGCACCTTCTAATAAATAACAAACACAATTTCAGCTTACCTGGGATGTTTCAAAGTGATTGGAATTACATGACTGTGTAAAAGGATGTCCATGATGTTTTGTTAGTTGCTCCCACAGAAAGGTTACTGGTTAAGCAAGATCCAAATTGTCCTGGGATGGGAACACCCTGAGCTGCTTCCCACCCCACCGCTGGTCTGAATCCCTTACAATCATTCCAGAGGGATTGTGAAAAATCAGCCCAAAACAAAGAAAGACAGCCAGACTTAAACAGCAGGAGTGCTGCACAGTCAAGGCCTGACTGCAGTCCCATCCACATTTGTAGTCCAAACTGTTCTATCATCTGTAGAAAAATTAAAAGAAAATATGTCAGTGTGACAGCGAACGATAAAGTTAACCTGCTTTTAAGCTGAATTGACCCAATCGACTGTTTGAGCTGTTCAAGGACACTATCTGTAAACCTATTTCTCAAGTACAATTAATATTGATAAATATGCAAGAAATAGCCAATAAGCCAGTTTTATAATGTAACATCAAAATAACTGGAAGACAACTGCCAATAAAGAACTCAAGGGTAAAATCACTGAACTCACAGCTATTCTAAGCTTCTCTAGCTACTAAAATCACAAATAACACTCATTAAAGCAAAAACTTAAACATATGATTAATATATAGCCTCCTTAAATGATATACCTCAGAGATAAATCCTGTTGCCATACTCAGTGTTGGAGAGAGCAGACTGGACTGCTTCTTTCAGCAGGTGTGGGATAGGGAAATGCAAATGAATCTCACTCCCTGCATCCACCAGCGGTTGAACCAGTCTATCCCTCCTATTAGGCTAATGAATATAGCTCTGTACTAAACTTGGTCTGCTGTCTGTGGGCAACAAGATAAACATGCAGAAGAGTAAGCAAGCTTAAACATTTTAACTTGGAAACTTGCCACTAGTGCTGCGGTTCTCAGAGTGTGGGGGGCGCCCCACTGGTGGGGAATTCAGACATGACAGGTGGGGCCTGACAAACAGGAGGAAATTTCACTGAAAACTCCATATTTCTTATGGTAGGAGCGAAAGCTTTCTCTAACAAGCCACAGCTGATGAGCTGTTTAAGATCATGGACAGTTATCTCAAAGAACACGGCCTCAAATGGGAAAACTGTGTGGGCTTTTGCTTTGATGGCGCACAGACCATGGCAGGGTCAAGAAGAGGGTTAGAGGAGGAGTGCATATATGAGGCTGCAAGCAAGTTCAGGGATGAACAATTTCTATTGAAGCTGGCCTACCTCAGCGATGTGTTTGGAAAGCTGAATGAATTAAATCTTCAGCTCCAAGTCAAAGACAAGCACCTTCCTCACCTGGCAGACAAAATCACTGCATTCTCACAAAAGCTCGAGGTATGGGACAGGCGCCTTGATCAACAAAATATAGATGTCTTTGAGAACCTGAGTGAAGTTGCTGAAACCACTGATTCTGGAGCCACCACAGTGATCCCATGTATTAAGCAGCACATCTCTTCCCTGAGAGGACTGTTTCAAAAATACTTCCCAATCAACAGTGCTCAGTATGACTGAGTTATGGATCCATTCAATGCAGTGTGTGTGTGTGTGTGTGTGTGTGTGTGTGTGTGTGTGTGTGTATGTATCAGGTGTGGGCAATCACCTGAGCAGGTAAAAGGATGCAGTGGCAGCGGCCTGTTAGAGCACCAGGGCTTTGTTGTTTTAATTTGGGTTTGAGTTCCTGGTAATCCCGCTTTCGTATCTTTTTGTTTTCTTTCTCTTAGTAGGCTGTAGTTTTGATTAGGCAGCTTTAGTTGGGAGGATTCCCCAGATGCGACGGTCATGGCTGGTCTGGGGTCTCTTCTCTCTTTTTTTTTTTAGTTTGGCCAGGAACTCTTACCCTTTTCTTTTGTTAAATAAAAACATTTACAATTGACTGTGTTGAGTCGGCGTCCTTTATATGTTACTGGCCTCTTTTTGTTCAAGTCTTTGTCAAACAGTGGACATCAGGAACAGAAGCAGATCCACTGATCCGACTCCTCTGATGGCTGATCGATGTGTTCGATCCTTGTGTGAAGGAGAGGTATCGCAGGTCCTTCCTGCTGCTGTCAGACTTTACAGCCAGCGCCGCTCCCAGTAGACCTCATATGTGCACTATACCAGAAAAAACTTGACACATAACCCTACCAACTATCCTTTTTTTTCTTCTTTTTTTTCCCACTACCTGGACAATTTCCTTACTTATACTTATTTTTTATTAACGCCACACCACTAATTATTACACTGTTCAGTGTAAAATATAATGTATATACAATGTATGTTTCTATTTCTTACCTTTTCATCATATTTTTTATTTTTTACTATTATTGTTTATTGCAGTATTGCTGTTCTTTGGCTGCTGTGACAGAGAAATTTCCGCACTTGTTGGAAAAATAAAGGAATTCTAATTCTGACAGAATTCAGTTTTCAATTTTTTTTGTTTGTTTAGATCCTTTGAACTCTGACAGTAAAACATAAATACAGCCTCAGATGTACAGACAGCATGTCTCCACTCTGTGTGACAGCAGCATGTTGATGGAGCTATAGCTGTGAGAATGATGGATTCATGACGCAGCAACACTTCCTCATTGGGTTTTTCAAGGATATGAAGCATGTACACTGCTGAAACAAGCCTCTGTGAGAGAGAGTCAAAACAAGATGATGTTCAGTTTAAGCAGAGCACAAATATAAAGAACACTTTGTAGACAAAATTCAAGCATTCTGTTGCAGTTTGTGGCAGAAATGTTAAAACCTGAGCGCTGAAATTCTGAGGGCAGAAATTTATCTTCGCTTGGTGTGTTTTTCCCTCTCTGTGTTTTTCCATTCATTACCCCACCTGTCCATTTCCCTCCTCACTCACCTCACCTGTTCCTGATCCCCTTGTCCTCCCTCATGTGTTTGTCAGCTTGTTCCATGATGTTCCCCATTACTCCGTCAGTCTGTCTTGTTCCTAGTTACCCTCTCTTCTTATGTTGTTCCTCCAGTGTCTCCTTGTAGCTCCTGTTTGGTATGTTTCTGCTTTTGGTTTTTTACTTCTCTTTTTGATTTGAACTTTTCTTTTTCTTTGCACATGAGCAGCAGCCAGCCGTGTGTGTGTGTGTGTGTGTGTGTGTGTGTGTGTCAAATCATCAAAAGAACATAAACAATTATTGATAAACAGCATTATAAATTATAGAACATAAATAATAAACAACTATTACACTATTATCGGTCACACACACAAAACTTTCCTGATTCATCTAGCTACACTGTAGACGTCTGGCTAATAAGAATACCCCCAATTTGACATTTGAAATTGTTTTGTTCATATCAGTGTCTGTCCTTTTTGTAAATGTCAAGAACAGCTGATAATTCTGTTCCTTCATCACCCATACTCATGATGCATTGCATGTTGCTGAACCTGAAACTGTGTGCTCAAGGCATATGCCCTTTGTGCCCTTTGTTGACAGTACAGTCAGTTGCCTATGTACACATCCAGCAGACAGCATAATGAGAACTCATCTGATGAATATAAGTTCAGTTTTTATTCTTCCCATAGATGTGATCACCATTACCTCTGGGGGGAAATGTCTGGGAAATGAGTGTTGACACTAAAACAGTAAAGCTGATGTGTCTGATGAATAGATGACATATTGTGCAGTAGGACAACTGAGTGTTGACAAACAGTACAGCTGGCATGTCTGATGAAATACGTAACCAAGTTTCCAAAGATAAAAAGTTTCAGCTTGCTTACTCCTCTGTATGCTACTAGTGTAACCTGTAGTTAGAGTAAAACTGAATATAACCTTAAATCAAATTTGCCTGATATTTGAATACAGACTCTCCTGCAGGCTCTCTACATGACTACTTCAGTGTGTCATGCAAAGGAGGCACTCACCAGCAAAGGATGCAGTCATCAGACAAGGTTAGTCTTCAACAAATGTACAGCAGTAAAGAAGAACAGGGGAGATGAGGTCATACTAAAGCATGAACTGTAGCTCTGTTTATCAAACAATTCATTAATTCTTTTATTAAGCTATTTTGCTGAAGTGCAGCGATGCCACCAGGGACTTTGAGCCCCATGAAACAATATCACACTGGGCCACATCAGCACAGGCCACACAAACCCTGTGCATCCTCTGTAAGTAACCACATCTCCAGGACCCAGTTGACCCATTTACATTTAAAACTGTCTTGTCATTTGTAGTCCAATACTGACAGTATGATGTTTACTGCCAGGGAGCTGTGCAAATCAGAATTCCTTTATTAGTCCCACAAATGGGGAAATCTGTGCATCACAGCAGCCAAAGGACAGTTCAAATAATGATAAACAATAATAATAGTAAACAATATAAAAAAGGTTAAGAAGAAGAGCTGGAGCAGAAATAGAAATAGGATCTAATAGACCTCCTACTTCTGATAGACATGATGGCCAGTGAGAGATGAGAACATGGCCGGCATGGACCAATGGGCAGCTGAGGGAGGGATCAAAGGGCTGGGGCCTCATGTATCAATGTTGCCTACGCACAAAATAGGTGGCGTACGTCATTTTCCACGCCAACGTTCAGATGTATGAAAAGTGAAATGACTGTGGAAATGTGCGGTGCCTCACGCCAGCTTCATGGCTGGCATACACATGTTTCCACAGCTATTGCTCCTTTGGCAACACTTAGAGGTGATGCTGGAAAACTGTTAATTATGTGAAAACAATTAGTCCTCACGGTAATGATCACATCAGAGACACATTAATGGACAATTGACACACACACGTTTGCAGTCATATGGATGGATATAAAAGCATGCACAAACTGATGAAAAAATGGCATTAACAATGGCAGCCTTGGCCTTGTTAGAAAACATCACAAATGGTAATATCAGATGTGAGAGGGTGTTAAGAGAATGACAAGATCTGTTGGCAAATGACAACAACTGGCTCATGAGTCGTTTTAGGTTGCCGAGGCCAGTGTTGCTGGAGCTGTGCACTGAGCTGCGGCCGGCCCTAGAGTGAAACACAGCAAGGAGCCAGGGTTTGTCCGTGCCCACACAACTGCTGACCGCTCTGGGGTTTCTGGAGACAGGAGCCTTCCAGAGGGAGCTGGCCGACCGGTCAGGAGTGTGCTGGTCCACTCTGAACCGAGCCATGCCAGCTGTGTGGGACGGGATCATAAGAATGTCATCCAGGTACATCAAATTCCCATACAGTGATGTTGAACAGGCCAACATTAAAGCGCAATTTGCAGCAAGAGCCAGTTTCCTAATGTAATCGGAGCTATTGGTTGCACACATGTTGCTGTAAAAGCGCCATCACAGATGAATTTGTTTTTGTCAACATTTGCATTCAATCAATGTTCACATAATATGTGATGCGCAAATGCAGCTCACCAACATCGTGGCAAGGTGGCCTGGTTCAACGCATGACTCGTTCATTATTACCAATAGCATGGTTGGTAACAGGCTGGAGGCTGGCACGGTGCGCGATGGGTGGCTTCTCGGTGAGTAAATAATTTATCCGTTTAATTGTGCCCTGAAGCAGCAGAGCAGCAGAGCTATCTAACTCAGTATCTCAGTATTTGTGTCAATGAATGCGTGCGTAAAGTTGGAAATGTCACACTGCAGTAGCCACGGCGATCTTCTGCAGTCATTAATATAAGTATGATCAGACTTGTCAATACTTGTAATGGAGTATATATCTATATATATATATATATATATATATATATATATATATATATATATATATATATATATATATATATATATATATATATATATATATATATATATATATATATATATATATATATACACCTGCACGGTAAGATCACCTTCCTCCCTCTGATCTGAGCAGCACCTTGTAATAATGATGCTTTGCTGACGGCAGCGTCACATTTACATACATGTAAATGTCGGCCTTCATTCGCACAGTCATGATTTACATTTCTGCTTCTGCTGCTCCGTTATGAACAACATGTGAGAGCAGCTGACATGGACATCAGTGACAAACGGACTCAATATTGATGCTCCATGCCAAATAATGAGATCACAACAGCCTAATAATGTTCATTTAAACTGACATATTACTCTAAATCTGCCTTTAAGTCGCTCTGTTTGTTAGACTGGCGACTGAAGGTCCCTTCACCAAAAGATCTCTGTCCAAACTCTTGGTGAAACTTGGCAGCCCTGAATCTTCACATCCAGAAGAAGAAGAAGAAGTCGATCAAAGAAAATGCTAAATGTGAAAGTGACAAAGAGAATCAACAAACAGCTGCCCTTCATAACAACGCCGAACCTGCTCAAACGCGCTACAGTGATGTGGGTCAGCTATGTGCCTTCATTCAGGATAGTCCACAAGTATAAGAACAGATGTGACCAGCCCAAAGAACAGGATGAGGAATACAAAAATCGAACAGAGGTGAAGAAAGACCTGCTGAAGACTGGAGACCTCAGTCTGACCCTGAAACACCCCAATGAAGAGACAGACACAGGAACATACTGGTTTGGAGTCATCAAGGAGGGAAAGATCCTGAGAGAGAAAATAGTGAAGCTCAACGTCAAAGGTCAGTATGAATATACAGAACAGTGGTCTGTGTGTGTGTTTCTGGTTGGCTGCCTGTCTCTAACTGCCCTCTGTCTCCTCTGCAGGGAGAATTCAGATCACTGATCAAACAGTGGACATCAGGAACAGAAGCAGATCCACTGATCCGACTCCTCTGATGGCTGATCGATGTGTTCGATCCTTGTGTGAAGGAGAGGTATCGCAGGTCCTTCCTGCTGCTGTCAGACTTTACAGCCAGCGCTGCTCCCAGTAGACCTCATATGTGCACTATACCAGAAAAAAATTGACACATAACCCTACCAGCTATCCTTTTTTTTTTCTTTTTTTCCCACTACCTGGACAATTTCCTTACTTATACTTATTTTTTATTAACGCCACACCACTAATTATTACACTGTTCAGTGTAAAATATAATGTATATACAATGTATGTTTCTATTTCTTACCTTTTCATCATTTTTTATTTTTTTACAATTATTGCTGTTGCAAGTATTGCTGTTCTTTGGCTGCTGTGACATAGAAATTTCCGCACTTGTTGGAAAAATAAAGGAATTCTGATTCTGACATGTTGTTTAGATCCTTTGAACTCTGACAGTAAAGCGTAAATACAGCCTCAGATGTACAGACAGCATGTCTCCACTCTGTGTGACAGCAGCATGATGATGGATCTATAGCTGTGAGAATGATGGATTCATGAGGCAGCAACACTTTGATTACAGCGCCCCCAGGTGGCACAGCATGTTGCATGATGTTCAGTTTAAGCAGAGCACAAATATAAAGAACACTTTTTAGAGAAAATGGAACAATATGGAAATACAAAGAAAAAAAATGTACAAGGCGACATTTTCCTTGTTGCCAAGAGTATAATGATGGTGTTCCATATGAATTGCAATTCCGAGCCCCCTCAGTAGGGCTAGACTCAGATTTCCATTAGTAAAGTGCAGAATGAGATGGCCTGAGCAATGTGGCCATCTATGGCAGGGTTCACAGATAGGGTCCGGTACTGTTGTTATATTATAGGACTTAAATATGTAGTCTAATATGAGAGCCCAGAAGTGTAGACAGGGGCATTGCTGCAGCTGGTGGGCAAGTGTACCTGTGTCCTGTTTACACGTATCGCACAGGAGGGAAATGTCAGGATACAGTGATCAGTGCGATGTGATTTTAGCTGGTGCCCCCTTGCATAGCAGTCAATTTCACAATCAATGTTCATGCACGCACACAGAAAGTGCATGTACCATATGTATTCAAGATTGTATTAAGTCAAAAATGTCACACCAAATAAGTGATGTATAAAAAATCCACTATAAGTAAAAGGTATTGCACAAATATTATTGTCTGCTTATAATCTTTTCACCGATCATCCTTCATTGATTTACTTTTTCAGTCCTTTTTTTTCTTATCCTGTGATTTTGCCTGTTTTATCTTTTATAATTTTACTGTTTGTGTTTCTACATGTTCTGTTCTGCCTTGTTTTAACCTCAAACTTTCTCATGTTCGTCTCTGCTCTTCACTTTTTATTCTGTCACATTGTCGTCCTGAGTTTCCTGCTTGATTGTCAGAGCACCTTTGTAAACTCTGTGTTTTAATGAAGTTTATTACAGTAAAAATCATATGTTTGTGTGAAGCCTCAGCTTTAAGTATTTCTCAACACTTTCCAAGTCTCTCTGGCTCTTTAGTCAGTATCATTCTGCTGGAATTGTACTACGTTAGCACCCTCTGCTGGTGAAAAGAAACCACAGCTGTTGCATATACAGTGAGTTCATGTCACACTTTCCTCCGAAATCACCGCAACAAAGAGCACCATTGTGCATCTAGTTTGTGTATATGTCATGTACACCATATACGAATTGTACAAAGATATAACTTCGTCTCGCTCTTCTTACGCCATCTTTCTTGAATGCCGAGGCAGCTGGTGACGTAAAGAGGTCAGCCGGATGTGTTTCTGTTCCCACTGGATGAAATGGGTACAGCGCCACCTATTGTACCGGGGTATGACATTCTCTGGCCCAATAAAACGATTTTCTCACCGGCATGTGTTCTCGGATAATTGCAGTTGTCTGATTGAGTAGCATAGTCGAACTATGGCTGTAATCCGACTAAGATGTGCATGTAAACACACTGACTGTTCAGTCTGTATGTATCTCAGTCTGTTACATTTCACTGCACATATTTAACTGTTTGTCGTCATGGAATCAAATGACGTAAACATTCAGTGGTGTTTCTGAGGCGGCACAATCACTGACATATTTCAAATCAGCAGGAAGTCTTTTATTAGTGCTGCCACCGCGCTGTTTTATTTCAACATTTTATATCATCCACATTGCTCTTTATTTATTGTATTATTTAGAAATTTCTGCTGTTATTGGCCTCAACTCTGACATGTTTGTCACGTTCCAACCTAATAAAGCCCTTTTTAACTGTGAAAACTGCTATATGAGTAAAGCTTATTATTATCATTATTATTATTATCATTGTTACACATGCAGTGGATGTGACGTCATCAGATACGTGTCCTTCTTTTCTTAACGCTTCTAACTCCAGGCTTGAACCCACAACCTCAGAACCTCACAGAAATTCTTCAGAATCTTTTCAATCAGTTTGAATCATTTTGTACAAAGTTCACTGATGAATTTATTACAAGTAGCTGAAAGTTTGATGTGACTGTGATCCTGTACAGCCTCAACTGTTCAGCACTGACAATGTTTCTGTGACAGGAGGAGACTCTGCAGACTAAACACTACACAGATACACTGAGGACCCAGGCCAGAACCCAAATCCAAGATAAAGACGTTCAGTGAATGAGGTGTTGAAGGTGTGGAGGTGGATCAGTGAGTCAGAGGAGATTCTGTAGAAGGACAGAGTGCCAGCAGGACAGTCCACATACACTGCTACTCTACCAGAAAAGGAGAAGGAGGAGGAAGAAGAGGAAGAGGATGAGGAGGAGGAAGAGGACGAGGAGGTGGCAGCGGCGATGAATGTTTGTCTGTTTTTGTGACAGGTATAGTAACGACCATTAAAGCACCTCAGACTCCAGGACTGATCATTCATTCCAAACTCACAGTCTCTACTGTCACCTCTCCTTTTGATTCTTCTGTAACTCACTGATATAGAAACATCTTCTCTCCACTCGACCTCCCAGTAACAGCGACCAGTCAGACCAGTTCTGCACAGCAGCTGAGGACACCAGTACTCAAACCTCTCTGCATGATCAGGATATGACTGATCCTCTTCCACACATGTCATCTTCCTGTTGTTGTCAGACAATTTGATCTTTCTGTTGACTGTGTTTGTGTCGACTGTGAGCTCACAGGAATCTGATGGAGAGAAAAAGACGCAACACAGCTGCAGTTATTAACATATCAGTGTGACGATGACATCACAGATGTGATGTGACTGATGTCACAATGCTTTGAATGTTTTTTCTTGAGTCAAAGTAAAAACACACTCACACTTCCTCAGACCTGGCGTCAACCATCGGAGTCCAGCAGGCTCCACCCTGAAAAGAGGAGGGGGGTCAGAGCAGTATATCCTCTCTCAGGATGCAAACATGGACATGACATGACTCTCATACACAGAAACACAACATGTCCATCAAGCCTGTTTCTCCCTGTTCTCCCTGAACCTTTTCAGGGCTTTTCTGAATCTCACCTGCACAGTCTGCCTTTTGTTCTTGTTGTGTTTCTGCTGCTTTGTTACAATTACAATTTATTTATACAATTTATACATAAAAAAATTGAAAACCAAGTGATCTTTATCTCGTCTTCAAATCTTCCCCTCTTCACTCGTAACTCTTGGCTTCAAGCTAGGCTGCCTATTCTCCTGAACTGAACCACTGAACCTGAACTGAACTGAAGCAAACAAAGCATACCTCCTGCCACTGAACCATCTACAATCGAGATACAGAATCTCATACTGACTGTCTGTGACTGAAGCAGTACTCTTCATACCTGAGAGTGTCCAGTCTCCAGCCTGGATCCTCCAGAGCAGACAGCAGCTTCACTCTTGAGTCTCCTGGATGATTGTAGCTCAGGTCCAGCTCTCTCAGATGGGAGGGGTTGGAGTTCAGAGCTGAGGCCAGATACGTACAGCCTTCCTCTGTGATCAGACAGCCTGACAGACTGTAAAGACACAACACATATTACACCTGAGGGTCCTGATAATTTAGTGCATATTTGTGTTTAAAGGTATAACATTTATTGCATTATCATTTTCACTAATTCAATAATCAGCATTAAACACAGGGTAACTTAAGCTGATGGAAATGCCATTATCTGTGCAAATATTTGGTCATGAACCAACATGTTGTACAGATTAAAATGACCTGAGGATGCAGCTAGAAGCAAAGGCAGATGATCACCATAGTAATTACAGTGAATCCTGGCGGAAGCATAGAGGTGTAAACAAAATTTCAGGCCAATCCATCCAATGGTTGCTGAGAATAGTAAATTGGGATCCAAGTGGAGGACAGACTGATAGATCCACATTTTATATAAAATACATTCATGCTCCAATTAGGATGAAATGTAATTATTTTGGTGATCCTCTGACTTTTCTTCTTATATTGTGGTAAAAGGTTAAGTGGGGACGTTTTTGTAATGCAGTATGCAGTATGTATTGTTTTAAGCACATAAAATGATTTCTGGGAAATACCAGTATATATAATCTCTTGCTCCATTGCTTTTCAGTTCTAAGCATGTTGTCACGTGACAATAAATCATGACTTATTCAAGAATAAGCAGACATCCAATTATCAAAGTCATATGATATCAAACATAGGTTAGGCTCTCCTTCCTCATTTCTTCTGCTGTGCAGTATCTGGAGCTGAATTAATGAAAGGTACATGATAGCAAAACAATCTGCAATTCAAAAACTCATATAATAGAAGCAATTTAAAGTTTATGGATGTCTACATTAAACAAATATATAAATTCTTTCACAACAAACAGTGATATGAGCTGACCTAAAACTTTCCAGGTTGCAGTGTGGACTCTTCAGTCCAGCTGACAGCCGTTTCACTCCTGAATCCTGCAGGTTGTTGTTACTTAGATCCAGTTCTCTCAGACTAGAGGACGGGGAGCTGATAACTGACGACAGTGCTTCACAGGTTCTATCTGAGAGGTCACAGCCACTCAGTCTGGATGAAGAATAATGAGCAGAACAAGAAAATTATTTCTATTTGGTTCAATAACAGCACATTTACTTCACTTTGAAATAATATCCACACTTACAGGGCTTTCTTGGAGGCTTTGACTACTGGCAGCAGCCTCAGAAGAGCCTCCTCTGAAGCAGAGTATTTCTTTAGGTCAAAGACATCAAGATCTTCTTCTGATGTCAGTAAGATGAAGACCAGAGCTGACCACTGAGCAGGGGACAGTTCATCTGTGGAGAGACTTCCTGAACTGAGGTACTGTTGGATCTCCTTCACTAGAGAACGATCATTCAGTTCATTCAGACAATGGAACAGATTGATGCTTCTCTCTGCAGGCAGAGTCTTTTCAAACTTCTCCTTAATGTAACAGATTGTGTCCTTACTAGTCTCTGAGCAACTTCCTGTCTGTGTCATCAGACCTTTTAAGAGAATCTGACTGTTCTGCAGTGAAAGACCCAGGAGGAAGCGGAGGAACAAGTCCAGGTGTCCATTCGGACTCTGTAAGGCCTTGTCCACAGCACTCTGGTAGAGATGTGTCTGAGCAGATTGATTGTCTATTGTTTGTTCCTCTACCAGCAGATTGACACATGAGTTGATGAATGTCAGGTGGACATGAAGAGCAGCCAGAAACTCCTGGACACTTAGATGGACGAAGCAGAACACCTTGTCCTGGTAAAGTCCCCTCTCCTCTTTAAAGATCTGTGTGAACACTCCTGAATACACTGAGGCTGCTCTGATATCGATGCCACACTCTGTCAGATCTGATTCATAGAAGATCAGGTTGCTGCTCTGCAGGTGCTCAAAAGCCAGTTTTCCCAGAGACTCAATCATCTTCCTGCTCTCTGGAGTCCAGTGTGGATCTGTCTCAGCTCCTCCATCATACTTGATGTTCTTCACTTTGGACTGAACCACCAGGAAGTGGATGTACATCTCAGTCAGGGTCTTGGGCAGCTTTCCTCTCTCTTTGGTCTTCAACACATCCTCCAGAACTGTAGCAGTGATCCAGCAGAAGACTGGGATGTGGCACATGATATGGAGGCTTCGTGAGGTCTTGATGTGGGACATGATTCTGCTGGCCTGCTCCTCATTTCTGAATCTCTTCCTAAAATACTCCTCCTTCTGTAGGTCTGTGAACCCTCTGACCTCTGTCATCATGTCAACACACTCAGGAGGGATCTGATTGGCTGCTGCAGGTCGTGTGGTTATCCAGAGGCGAGCAGAGGGAAGCAGTTTCCCCCTGATGAGGTTTGTCACCAGCACATCCACTGAGGCGGACTCTGTAACATCAGTCAGGACCTCAGTGTTGTGGAAGTCCAGAGGAAGTCGACACTCATCCAGACCGTCAAAGATGAACACAAGCTGGAACTCTTCAAAGTTGCAGATTTCTTTGGTTTCAGTGAAGAAATGATGAACAAGTTCCGCCAAGCTGAACTTTTTCTCTTTCAGCACATTCAGCTCTCGGAAAGTGAATGGAAATGTGAACTGTATGTCCTGGTTGGCTTTGTCTTCAGCCCAGTCCAGAGTGAACTTCTGTGTTAAGACTGTCTTCCCGATGCCAGCCACTCCCTTTGTCATCACTGTCCTAATTCGTCCTTCTCTTCCAGGTGAGGCTTTAAAGATGTCTTCTTGTTTGATTTTTGTTTCTGGTCTGTCTAGTTTCCTGGATGCTGTTTCAATCTGTCTGATCTCATGTTCATCATTGACCTCTGCAGTCCCTCCCTCTGTGATGTAGAGCTCTGTGTAGATCTGATTCAGAAGGGTTGAGTTTCCTGCTTTAGCGATTCCCTCAAACACACACTGGAACTTCGTCCTCAGGTTAGATTTCAGATTAAGTCGGCACATTCCAAGAGATTCTGAAAGAACAAGAAGTGACATCAATAAACATACTCATATTAAAGAAAGAGCAAATAAATAGGGGTTATTGTCTGCAATAACAATTTGATCCTTCAAGATTTGTCTTCTTCTTGAGTTTGAAAAATGTCTTTCTACGTACTGCTTTGCAACAAAAAGCCACTTGAGTAAATAAATGTCCATAATAAAGCTGAATTTCAAAATTATAAACAGTAAGGGGAAGAAGTATAACTATTTTCTACCTAATGCATTTTTTCCATATTCCAAATATTCTTTGCAGAATCTCTAACTGCAATCTTATATTTACATTTCTATTGACTGGACCAATTGTGGAATCAAAAAGGTTTTTGAAAAATAGACTTAGTTGAATGGACTGAACTTGATTTGTGTGATGGCTTGTCTGTGTTAGTGATGGTGGTGAGCGGTTTGCCAGCTGTTATTTCCCTTTAGAACACAACTTTATTTATTAACAAGGCATATATTGTGAACTATTATCAAGAATGTGCTGTGGAAAACTCATTCCCTTGCAAGGTTCACATTCATGACTTCTCCAGTTTCACTCAGCTGGAGTCTTATCTTATTGATAAAAAAACAGACATGAACATGAAAACAGTACATGTCACAGTTACCCTGATTGTGGACATGCGCTCTCAACTTTTAGAAATGCTACACTAGGACACAGTCTTTTGACCTGTCTTTACTACACCAGTAACAGCTATGAAATATGAGTCTTTCATTGATCCATCATATTAAATCTGAAAAATAATCTTACTGCTTTGCAGACAGTCAGCCAACTCCTCCTGCTTCATTCTCCTCAGGAAGTGAAGTGTGATCTTCAGAAATGCCTCTCTGCTGCTCCTCCTCTGCTCTTCATCCTCACCATCCAACACCTCCTCGTCCTCCCTCTGACTCTCAAAGCATTCTGAGCAATCTGAACTCAGAACCCTCTGGACCTTCTTCAGTTCGTTCCTCACAAAAGTGACAATGTTCTCCTCCAGCAGCTGGAACAGAATATTATGTGAATGAGACAATTTAAACCAAACATCAGATCCATGTTAGATAGATTCACCACTGTTTTATAAAGTGCAGCGTGGTGATTAGGGTGAACGAATCAATTGAAAAAGTAGTTGTTGTTCATGTACACACCATAAATATGGAGTCCAGGTGTGTTTGATGGTGCTGGACAGACTGACCTCTGGGAACCTCTGAGCTCTCCCGGTTGAGTCTGTGGAGGAATCAGGAAGAATCAGTCAAATTATGTCTGCCTTCTCAGAGACAAATACAAGCTGAAGGTAATTCAAGTTAAAGCTGTAGTCTGTAACTATTGTTTGGTTATATTTGCTAAAAATTGTCATTATGATCTGAAAGAAAATCCACTGTCTGTGGCTCCACCCAGTGGCTGTAATTTGATTTGCAAGAATCCACTGCTCCCATCTTGACACAATCATTCTGAGCCAAGGGGAGTTTCTGAGAAGTGTAAGTCATTCTCATGCATACGCTGCTGGCAGCCCCCCTCCCTCATGCAGCGCGTACTCTGCTGTGCCCCTGCCCCATGTAGGTGCAGTGCCTGCTCTTAACTGGTCAGACACATTCACAAACTGTACAAAACTGTGGAGAACAGACAAGAACAACAGAGCCAGAGCCCACATCAAAGAGAAGAAATGAGAACACTGGCAAATAAAAGCAGTGTCAAAAGAAAGAACCGTACCAAGCCACAGAGAACACCAGGATAAATATCAGAGCATCATTTCAGAGGTGGAGGGAGCTGCAGGATTTGTAAGGACTCAATGGTATGCTATGGTGGCGGTGGGTACAGTAATACTTACAATAGCACATAGCACATATTGCCGTACGATGTTGCAGTCGAGCTACATAGCTTGCTGCTAATGCTGACTCCGGTGTTTAGCTTTGTTTTTATGGCTACTGGTTAGCAAAGTGTATTTAAAGTGACCGGGCAGTTATAACGTTAGTTTGTGTTCAGGACGCTCTGAAGTGGTTGAATTGGTTTAGTGCAAATTGGTGAGGAGTCAAAATAAACTTGTATTCAAATCAGATTCCAACAGTGGGGAATGGAAAAAAAAAATATATATTATTTTGTTATTTGTTCATGAACCTGATACATAACCTGAAAAAAAACAAACACTGGTTTGTTTTTGGTAGTTTTGGTTTTATGTTAAGGTCAGAAACAGGACATGAAAATAGGGTGATTATTGTCACAACAGCCACACTGGTACCTATGGTAGCATACTGCATTCACTTTTTTTTTGCACCAGACACCAGTGGAGGTCTGCCTGGGCATCAGCAGGGGGAGGATGACACAGGACCAGGATCAGGATTCAGCCAGGTTGCCAACTGAGAACCTTACTCATGTTAATAAGGTTCAAAGGCACTCAAAGACACTAACTAACTTCACTGGTGTGACTCCATAAGTCTAAATTTAACTCACTTGTCCACGAGTCATGACATTCTTCATTCTGTCGGTCATGCTTCTGTTCATTATTTTAGCAGGGTAAAGTTAGGCTAACCTTTCTTAGCATTAGTACAGGCCAGCAGGTGAGAGGGGAGGGGGACAGTCGTGCTCAGTGAAATGCATCTCTGGCCTGGAAGTAAATAAATAACGTAATGATAAGGTCCTTGTCCTGTACTCTCCTGCAACAATCGTCATGTCTCTCTTATTGTTGATAATTTCACTTTACCATAGCATTTACCTCATGACTGAGCACATTGAGACTTTTCTTTTTAACACTGGATTAACTTTCGTTACGTTGAGAGCTCCCCCTGCTACCAACAGTAAAGGCATTGATCACCTCTGGACTGTTTGTGACAACTACACACTAAAAGAGAAATAATGCAACAGATCACATGTTTTGATAACATTAAGCAAGAAAAGATTTTTGTGGTCAGTGTTTGGTTCACAATGACTTCATGGTTCATAATCACTTCATGGTCATTCCTCTTCCTCTCCTCAGCAGCAGGAGTCAGATTTCAGCAGGAGGTGAGTCACTGCTGTTTGTCCACAGGAGGAACACTGTCCTGTCATAGTTGTTCAGGGACGGACATGAAGAAATGTGAACTTGTCCTTTAATTCTAATCCTGCTCTAACCACCATCATCACTCTGAGATCATGAAGATCATCAGGACAACCGGTCAGACTGGATTTAATGAGGACAAACATCAACAGAGAGCAACATGACAACAACTTACTGTCTGTCTGGTGAATGTTCTTGTTTAAATTCAATGAAACGATCTATTGACTGGTCGCTCTTGAAGGACACACAGCTGGGCTCAGGTCCAGGTCCAGCATCAGGTCCAGGTCCAGGTCCAGTGGTTTTAGAGGGAGGGCCTCCATCCTCTCTGTCCTCACACTGATTCATGCTGCTCAACTCATGCACACTTTCATCTGGAGAGGAAACACAAATCATTCATCTGCACATCAACTGAAATCAGCCTTTACATCAAGTGTCCTGTCAGAACATCAGCTGCTCCTCCTCTGATTGGCTGTTAAGTTCACTGCCAGACAAGGATTATGTTCATTTGCTTCACACTGTTTCAGAAGAAAGTGTTCAAATGTTGCATTACTCCATCATTTATTTAGTTATTGACTGACTTTTCACTGGCTGTAATACCGCATTTACTGCTTTTATTTGTACTGTGTTATCTTTAAGGGTATCTCCCTGTGTGTGACACCTATTGAGCCTCTTTTTCATACACTTCTGGGAATCTTCAAGTCATAGCCCGTGATGGTTTGATTGACTGCAGACTAGATGATGCCATCTTGTACTCTGTGTCGGGACCAAATATTCATTTCAGCTCCTCGGCTCGATACAAACATTATTTCACATCAAAGGTCCGTAAAATCTGAGTGGATGTTTTATATTCCCAAGACGAGCAACTGTCGCCTCATAAGGGCGCCGTCACCCATCTGTCTGTCAGGATTTTCGTTCATGTTCACAACAAAATGTAGAGAAGTTAAAAGTTCAACTTCTCTGAGGGCTGAGATTTAACTCAGTACAAGTATGAAGTGGCACATACGCTCAAGCACAGTACAAGTACTTTTACGTTGTACTTCAGCACAGTACAAGGATAATTGTACGTTCTTACTTTCAAAGAAAGTCAAATCCTTCCAAAATTAGATGGCTTGTCTGGATGAAGCTTCCACAAAACATTTAAAAAAAAAACTAATTCAGGGGAATGTGTTTGATTATTGATCACATCTCAGGTCGAAGTGACATAAGAAGAGACTGCTGGTGGAGTGCCTCCACACCAGGAAGTCAGTCACAGTTGGTGCTGAGGGCTCAGTCAATATGATGACATCACTTGTCACATGTCACTTTCATGTATTTGGACTGAATTTCCAGGATAACACGCATCTGATCATTATGAACAAGAACGTGAACACCAACACATTGTAAGTCACATCAGCACAGTCAACAGCAGCAGGGAGAGGAGGAGGGACAGGAAGTGTCCGGACTTCCTTGAGAAATTGCTCTATTGAGTGAGTTGTTGAGTTAAGACAACTTTTATAAACTGTGTGAAAGGCTTTCGATGACGCTTTCTTAATCATTTGGGCCTTCTTGTAAATTCGGCATTATGTTACAGGCGAACAGCTGCTCTCCGGCCGAGTAGAGCAGAAGAGGTGAGTAGGCCTAAGTGTTTTTTTAAGGTTTATTAGAGAGACTAATACTCAAACAGGAGCCCAAACACGTATCAGGTATGTTTTGCACACGGTAAACCTGAACAAAGAGGTGTGGACAGCTACGTCTTCGCTTCCCGTTTTCAACATCTGTTGTTGTCGCTATGGCGACCACAGAAGCATTCGGCTGACGGTCCGTTGCTGAAAAAAACAGGAGAGACCAGCACCAACACACAGCTGGTCTTGCTGTTGAGCAGTCACTAGCAAGACCAGCATTGTGTTGTATGTTGGCGCTGGTCTCTGCTGTTTTTTTTTTTTTTTTTCAGCAGGGTCGCCAGTTAACATTCCTGTTTTCATCCGAAACACTGTTTCCAGTGTAACAATGAAAAGTAGAGCGTGTGTTAGCAAGTCGAATACATGAGATTCGTTACATTACCTTCAGCTGGAGGCTCAGACGGAGAAAACTGCGTGCGCCACAACTGTCAGAAACGGAAACTAAACTGAGGAAGAAACACCCAGAAGAGGCGTGTGATGACTGAGAGTCATCCAGCTGGACCGAGGGGGCCGCAGCACGACCGACAACGAGGCTAAAACACATGCCGAATTTACAAGAAGGCCCAAATATTGAAGGATCAGACACACAGCGCGCCCCACGGAGTTTATAAAGTGTCTCCTAACTCAAAAACTCACAAAATGGAGAGATTTTACAAGGGAGTCTGGGGCTTGTCTCTCCCTCTTCGCCCCCTTGCGGTTGATGTGACTTTTAATACGCTGATGTTCGTGTTTGTCTTCTGCAGTCATACAAAACGTTCTGGACGTTAAATGTGGACGGGAAAATTTGAAAGGTTTCTGGAGGTTCACATCACCAATCAGCAGACTACATGTCAGTTCATGTATTCTGACTCCGTTGAGAATAGTATGAAAAAATAATTAATAATTTGCACGTTCACCTGGACGCACTGATCATCACGGTGGAAGACAGACTTTTTGTTTCATGATTAGAAACACATGAAATCAGAGAACACACGCAAACCTCTTGTTAGATTTATCACTTCATCTTTATTTTTTTGGATTTTGTTGCTGTTTGTGGGTGACCTTATGCTCGCTGGTCGATCCAATATCAAGGATTTTTGTGGTTGTCACAACTTTTGAGGTCCGATTCCTCCTGCACAGTCTGCTTTTTGTTCTTGCTGTGTTTCTGCTGCTTTGCTTTACTGTGCATCAAATCTACTGTGTACTTGGCAGGTTTGTTGCTGAGGACTCAAAAAAGTGCAGTGTTCATTTTGAATTCCATATTAGAATTTTTAGGGCTGCGACAGCTAATCCATTGAAATTATTATAAAAACAGTTGGCAACCAGTTTCAACATGGATTAGTTGGTTTATGTTACGATGCAGGCCCTATGGCACGGCGCATGCTGCTCCACTTCATAGTCAAAGACGTAGAGTGTAAGATATGTCAGGAAAACACATTCAATGCAGCGGTTCTGGTCTCCTATGGTGGGGAGCAGTAAGCCAGCCGATGGCTCAGGACAGGTGGTGAAACAGGAAACTACTCGGAGTTGTGCTGTCTCCTTTCTGAATCGGCTCTGTTATGCATTTGCAACATAGAGGAGGCCACAGAGGCAACAGACACTACAAACGTTACAGAAGAGAAAAGTGTTCGAGCCAAGTCATCAAAAGAGTGGCAGCACTTTCTATTAACGTCTTCAAGAAAACAGCCACAAGATGTGCAGAGCTGATCTCACATGGCAGGGTAGCACCACATCACAGTTTCACCCATTGGTGGGTAAATAGCTGAAGTTCGGTCAGAGACACTGGAGTACATAAGAGGAGTTTTTAGAATATTTCATGTCATAGTAAGAGATCGTCTGAAATGAAGTCTGTATTTCTTCACATAGAAACTTAAGCATATCTGTTCTGTTAAAATGTATATTGCATCTCGTTTTATTCTCAGTGCAGCTCTGCACAGAGCTGCAGCTCCGCACAGATCACATTTCATGTTAATCAATGGAGCAGATGATTGATCACAGTCTGTAAATTGTTTCACAGTGAAGCACAAATACACTGTCAGTGATGATCTAGAATGCAGTTACTCAAGTGTTGCATTGATAAAGATTCATGTCAGAACCAATTTAAGTTCAAAGTCAAGCACTTTGGCAAAAACACAGATTCTCCAGTACAGGGAAAGAGTTTCCATGACATTCAGTGATTAAATTCATTTATGTGTCACATAAATCTTCTGAATTTTAGTTCAGAAATTTTCTAATCCAAGATCTGACACGGAGCGTCTGTTGTTATTATTAATATCATAACACAGCAGTGTCATGGTTGAAATTGGATGTAATGTTAATGTTTTGATAATTCTCTGTAATCAGTGTGAGATGTGAAGTAGTTTGGATGAGGATCATCAAGAAGCAAGACCAGAGGCCAAGAAATCAGACAGGTACATTTGAAACAGACTGAAAAAAGAGGTGTAACTGTAGTTTTTGTAGACTCTCCTGGTCACTGATCTTCATCTGTTTTTATTATCTTCCTCTCTTCACTTGCAACTCTTGGCTAAGTGCCATGCTCAGTTTTCTCCTGAACTGAACTGAACAACTGGAATAAACAAAGCAGACCTCTCGCCACTGAATCATCTACAATCAAGATACAGAGTCTCGCACTGACTGACTGTGGCTGCAGCAGGACTCTTCATACCTCAGAGTGTCCAGTCTCCAGCCTGGATCCTCCAGTAGAGCAGACAGTTGCTTGACTCCTGAGTCTCTTGGATGATTGTAGATCAGGTCCAGCTCTCTCAGATGGGAGGGGTTGGAGTCCAGAGCTGAGGCCAGAGAAGCACAGCCTTCTTCTGTGATCAGACAGCCTGACAGCCTGCAGACACACAAACAACACACATCTGACAGCAGTAAATGTTTATTATCTCACTGAATGATAAGTCACAGGGCAGTAAGACTGTTTTATCTTGGTTGTGCTTTTTATTTGTTTTCATATTTTATTGGGCTTTATATTGCATGCTTTTACTTGTGTTGTGCTTTTAATTATTTATTGTGTTGAAGTTTTAGTGTATGTGTGTGGTTTTAATTTACTACTGCCTGTGAACACACCATGTTATTGTTGATCAGCTGCACCTGGGAGGTTCTGCCTTTTCCCCTATTTAACAGCCACTAACTGAGAGCCAGAAGAGAGAGAGGGAAGAGGGACACATGAGAGAGACGCCAAAAAATGCCAGGACGGTGCAAAGACCCGCCAACTTGTTGGCAGGTCTGGTTGACCGAAGTAAGAGGCCTGGTAGATGGACTAAGGTCGGAAGACGCTGAGTGGACTGGAGAAAGGCACTGACGTCAAACGCGATCAAGCACACCAGCAAGGCGCTGGGTCTTCACTGGGTCTTCACGAGGAGACCAGACCTGGTCTGAGGGCTCTAAGTGGGCTGGTGATGGCAAGACAGCACGAGCACCGGGCGCACATAAGGAAACCCAGAGCATTACTGCTTGACATACTCGCAGCAGCAGAGCATAGTGCTCTGCCTGGTGGGCACATATTCCCTATGGGTCATAGTAACGCTCTGGTGTGTGTTTGAGCTGGTTAAGCTGTAGTCTGTGAGGTGTGTGGACCCCCCGTATTGGCCGTGTGTTTGTATTTCCAGGTGACTTCCGGGATGCTGTTGGGGAGAAGCAGCTGAAGCACCTGTAGCACCTGATGAGAGACGGCAGAGCTCCACCACCACCTCTGAGCCGTCCCTGTATCTGGTCTGGCTGGCACAAAAACACTTTTCTTTTAACCCAAATGGACTATTTTTAACATGTGAAGCCTCCGTTTTAGAATCTGGTGTGCTTTCCCCCAATATTTCACCAGAACCTGTATCCCCCTTAAGATAACCTTTTTTTTTTTTTCATCACATAATTGCCACTTCTCATTCCCCCGCCCCTTTACAGATGGACTTTCCTTCTTCTCCATATTATATATTTGACACTGTTTTCCTAACCCAAGTAATCAGTAAGAGTGATGTGACTGTATGAGGCTCAACAGCAGCCTCAGTTCAAAGGTAAGAGGAGCTCTGGGCAGGTTTTGCTGCTGAAGTGCTTCAGGGGCAGGACAGCCGTTATCACTCTCATGGAGGTGCAGAGGGGAGGTGGGGCGCTCCTGGAGTGATCTGGTCCCCCTTTCAGAGGGATGGGCACTGAATCAGAGACTGGGAACAGTGGCTAGAATATCCTCCTAACAGTTAACAACCTGTGACCTCACTGTCTTTTTCAGAAAGATGGGAAGTCATGTAACTTATATCTGTCGCTTGGAGGAGGTCGAGGAACTGACTTAATTCCTGATGACCTAGGGTCAGTTGAGAATTGTTCTGAGTGTAGAGGGAGCTAAACCTCCATCAAGGAGGAGTGTGACTCAGAGTAAGCAGAATCACATTGGCTGAACAACTGTGGTGGGGAAAGACATTCAGACCTGAGCCTTAAAACTCCTCTGTGTGTGAGCAAAGATCTAACTGATTGCCAAGAAATCAAGATGGGTGTCCCACCGCAAGATAAAGTATCAAATTATATGCAGCAAAGTCTGTGGGATCAATGTGACTGTGAGTGAATGAAAAAGGTAAAAATGATCATTTTATCTTTGCCTTCTGTGTAGTATACATTAAAGAAACATTTTAAATGAAAAGACACACGTACTAGCAGCACTGTCATTTTTTTTTTTTTTTTAATTTAAAAGTTAAGGCACATCCATCACACATTTTAAAATGTCCAAATGTATTGGTATGTCCATTTGCTAATACCAGATGTAAAATTCATTTTGGTTTGGTTTGACCACACAACGATTTAAAAGAAAAATATTCAAAGAGATTTATTTGTGAGTGTCCTCATATAGACTAGTCCCAAACAAGCACAATGGGAACTTAAAAATCTACCAAATTTAAAGATATTCAAATGTAAACATCAACATTTGTTAAAGCAGTTGGAATTAAAGGAATTACATTGCAGCTGGTGTCAGTAATGGATGCTGGATGTGTTGTAGTCGGTAATCATCTCTTCAGTTTGATCTGTATTAATTGATCCTGTATTAAAAAGAGAGCGTGAGACAAGAAAGAGACATAAGAAAAAGGGGTTGAGTTGGGTTGTGACAACAGTTTCAACAGGGAGGAAATGTCTCAGGTGATATTATGATACTTTTTGTGTGAATGGGATGTTTGAGATGAGAGCTTTGTTTATCTGTTCTATTCTCTGTACACCTGCCCTCATAGATGTCATTGACCTAAAGCTGTCATGTTATAATAAAGAGACAGGTAAGAAATAAAAGACAAAGGCGAAATAAAAGGAATTGAAAAATACTTGTTTGGTCAGCTGTCTGGCGATCCAGAGCCTCAGAGCCTCGGTCATCCTTCGTCCAAGGGTCTTGGTCACCCAGGTAACCAGAACACCAGCTTCATTGCTCCATAGAACCTCAGATGCAAAGCTCCCCATAGTCTCAGCCACCTGGTCCACCAGAGCCTCAGCCATCCAGCACACCAGATGCAGAGCTGTCTGGTGTATTAGTGACCCTAATACATGGAGAGCCTGTTGACCATGTCCTCTGGCATCACCGTTGGCCCTGTTCACTCTGACACACAGACGGTAGGGAAACAGTTAAAAGGGCTGAAGAATGATTACCCATGGTAGTTTAGACTGACATGATGGAGGAGGAAATGATCTTCCAAAATAAAATGCTGTGATAAAATGTTAATAAACGGGATAGAAAGTGTTGATAACCTGCAGACTGTCAGCACTGAGATTATTAGAGACACACTGTATCTGTCATGGACCTTCATCAAGCGTCAAAGTTAGGATGATAAAATGAGTGAGAAACAACATCTTTGTGCCAAATCTACTGGGTGTATCGACCGATCCAGAAATTCACACAGATAACTGATTCAACATTGATCAGTAGGGTGGGAGAAAAGAAATATTGTTAAAAATACCTTAAATATAAGCCAATGTTTTCCCCCCCAAATTGACTGAGGAAAATTAGACAAAGTGTTGTGTCCAACATGGAAATATGTGAATATCTTTATAAATCATACATCTGGTAATCTATTTAATATTTCTGAATCAAAAATGAATCAGAATCAGAACACTTTATTCATCCATGAGGGGAAATTGTTTAGACCTTGCAAGGAAAAAGCTTGGCCAAATGTAAAAATAGCTACTAGGAGCAATTCATTAGGAAAAGAAAGACAATTAAAACAGTATTAAGCCATGACGGTTTTCAAAAATCTAGAGATGAAAATAAATGTAAAATATCAGTTTTATTATTATTATTTTTTTAAATATCAAACAAGCAAAAAATATTCTAAAAGCATTCTGGTGCAATTTGTGGGAGAAATGTTCAAACCTCAGTGCTGACAGAGGGCAGAAATTCAATCTTGATCCCAGCCGCGACATCCTCGCCTGGTCATGTTTTCACCTTGTGAGTCTGAGTGTGTGTGATCGTGGTAAAATGTGGTCCTGAGACATCTTCTGTAGGGGGGAACTTACACTTTGAAACACTTCGCCAGCTGTTCATTGGTCTGTCTGCCTGTTGGTGGACAGATGTTGTGATCATGACAGTGTCAGAACCTGAACCTTTACTGGTGTGTAGCTGAAATCAAAAAGAATGCTGAGTTCAAAGATTGGTGCGGTCTGACCCATGAGTGCTGATTACTGCTGAGAAGTCAGGGTTATCATATGATGTAGTGTCATTGTTTGATGGCATTCTCCCAGTTTTGCATGCTCCACTGCTTCTGCATCACCAAAACAGAAACTCTTTATGGTTGAGTTGCTCTCCACCAGGGCCACAAACAGTTAATGTGCATCTGGGATCTCTTGGTCTCTGCTTATGAGCATGTCTGCAGTCCTCTTCACGGCTGCTCCAACACCATCAGGTGACCCCTTACCACGACTGGCCCCTTTTTGTTTGAACTGGGTTCAAGGCCCTTCACTAAACAAGTGCATTACAGAGACTTTTTGAGGAGGTTCTAATCGTGTCCACAAGGAATCTCTTCTGCTTTTTTTATTTTGTTCCTCGTGATGGTTTGTTTCTGCCTGTAGTTACTCTGCTGACATCCTCCCTTGTGAAGAAGGACTTGCTCTTGGTCGATGCATCTGTAATATTCTTTCTGTTTGCTCTTTGCAAGGTTCCTGTGTTTTTTTTTGTTTTTCTGTTTTTTTTTTTGAAAAGCCTAATGCATATTCTGACCATCTTTGCAACCTGTACTTTCCTTTCCCGCAGTACCTTTAGATATTGTTTAATTTCTTGCCTCCTTGTTTTTTTTTTTTTTTGTCTTTATATCAGCAATGAGTGCTTCATGGATCAGTAGAGTCTTCTTGATTCTGCTGCTTACATGGCAGATCTTATCCAACTCATTTTCTTTGGTTCTTTGGGATTCTCAAGCCTCTTTTTGTTCTTTTCTTTTAACTTCCAGCTGTCAAATGAGGAAGACAAGCAAATGACTTTTACTGAGGAGGCAGCTGTTGAGTGTCAAACCAGGAGGACACAATGAGTTTTTATTTCTATGTACTAACATTGTTAGTATCCCACTGTTGTCATAAAGTAGGACACTTCAGAGGACACCTTGCAGTTCATCTCCTGCATGGAGACATTCCAGCATGTGACCACTTGATGTCAGTGTTATCTAAGGATTACAAAAAAAACTTGCTCACATGGTGACAGTCACACACAGTGAGTGTCACGCTCAATGAGTGTCTGCTGTTTACATTTTGTAGTTTTTTTTGTGAGAGACTAATTGGCTCTCCAGCCAGTCTCTGTAGACTGGATCCCATATTAATTTTCAGACTGACTCAATTATATTTTCCTGTGCATACTGTGCCCATCCAAGGAGTGGCAGCCTCTCAAAACAAACTTAATACAGATAACACTTAAGCTGATTATCTGTCTGTCTTTTAAAGAGCTGAGGGCCTTCCAAACCACACAACATGTAAGAGAAACCTTTTATTTTCACCTTGTTATACAGAAGAGCCCGTTGTATGTTTCAAGCGGGTGAATGGTGTAAGAGCAGTCAGTGACATGATGAGGCATTTGCATACAGTGACATTTCAGACCCGGGTGAGTGTGTGTAGAGGCTGCAGCCTTCATGGCACCCTGTCAAGAACCTGAAGTCTGTGGGTCGACTCCCTACATGGAAAACTGAAGCCGCCCCTTCACTGTGCCTTTGTCTCTCCTTCATTTTTCTCATTAAAGACCGTTTCTTTCAGCAAATCTAGCGCATTTACATTTTCCTTCAAAGTCTGTCTTGTCAAAGGTTTGATGAGCTAAGTGGCTGAAGTTGTATTCATAGAACAAACTGCTGTTTGAGGAGAGTTTTAGTGATTTCTTTTGTTGCTGCTGTCAGTTTTCACCAAGAGCTTAACTATGAATGATGCAGTAAGTGAAGGGAATTAATCCATACTAAAGGTTTAAAGAAACACTGACATAGGTTTGTACTGTAAGATGAATAGATCTTAAGTCATCAGATTGTTTCAGACCTTGAAAATCTGGGACTGAAATCCCTCCACCTGTATTCAGTGCAATACTTTAGCAGTTTCCCAGAAGCGAGTATGATTTATTTGAAACAAGACAGAATAAGGAATTGTTCCATGACAGAGGTGATTCAACCTCGAACGTTTTCATCTTCTCCAATCTCCACATTCTCCTCATCTTTCCTTCGCTCACAGTCCTTCACTCTCTTCCTTTCTCTCTAACTTTTCCACCTCAATATTCTACCCTTTTTTTGACTTCATTGTTTTTATTCTCTGAATTTTCCTGTCTCACCCTCCTCTTCTCCACTCCACAGAATTCAAGAACTACATTCTCTGATTTAAATGAAACATGTCAGATTGAGCCTGTCCTCATCTGACAGAAGACCAAAGAGTAAATATAGATATACATGTGTTGTTTGGCGGTGTACTCTAGTGGTTATACAGCTCCAAAGGAGAAAGTGAAGAGAAGTAATGTAAAGACTGAAAAGTCTGTGCAAGGTGTAGGTCGGGGATGGTTGGTTGGGTTCGGTTGAGACTGCTGCTCAAACCAGAACTCAGCAGTGAGTTCTTAAATTTACTAATGTAGTAAGGTAATGTCTCGTACATAACATGAGTTACTCAGGTAACAAAGGTACATTTGCAACTTCAGTTAACTTAGTGATTTAAATCTGAAAGACAATGTTTTCCTAAACCTAACCAAGAAGTGTTCTTCCCAAAATCTAAACAAACAGTGAGCGTACAATAGAGGTTTGGTACATCTGCCTCTGGTCTGCTGCATTGATCAGGTTGTTCTGGGCCACACTGACACGATACACAATTAATAAAGATGTGTTGATGAAATTCAATGGAGAAAATAACTGTGTGATATATGGAGTTTCCTGATGGACAGGTGGCTTTACTTTTTACACTATACACTAATTGAAGCTGAAATAGCTGCTGTTTACTTTTTAGCTCAGCAATGCAACTGATGGAAAAAACTGACAGAATGATGCTTCATGGCAACATTCATAAAGACTCCATCATGTTTGTGATGTCACTTCCTGGTTATGTTAGTGTCATGTCAGTCCTGTGCATGTCGCTTCCAATAAAGAGTTTTATTTGGTGTCAGCTACACTATTATAAAAGGTGAACCTATTGTCTGTTACTTTACCAATGCCAGACATTGTAGCATTCAAGCCAACATTTGAACCACCCTGAGCTTATGACATCATTGAGGTTCATTCCAGATGATTCTGCTGCACGTTATTTCTGTGTGATGGGAAAGTGTCACAGTACAACCCTGATGTCAGTGATGAATGAGGGGGCAGTCTGTGGATGATACTGCTGCGTGGGAATGTGTCATTTTACCTGCAAGGTGAGGCCCATCTATGATGACTATATTCTGGAAATAGTCTAACCTATAATAAGAGAGAAGTCCTGCAGAGAGGAGTGACAGATGATCTGCTCTGCTGTCCTCTGGGGGCTGGGGAGGACCACAGTCCCTGAGGAGGAGCAGGTCTGCTGCAGAACTGCTCCCTGTGGGAGGGTGTGAGGCAGGAGAAGAGCCACTTGGAGCACTGGTTTTATCACTGCTCAATAGTGTGTTAATTATATTATTATATATATTAACTAAATGCTTCTTCCACAAAACAAATAGCTGCTAGACGTCCCATTAAGTCTTGTGGTTAGTGGTTTATAGAAAGGTTTATAATTCTAAGTCTATAATTATGGAGGACTCCAGTTATATCATTGGTGACCTTCATGGCAGCAGTAATAGAACTGTGGTTTGTGCACAAATCCTGACTGAAATCCTGCATGGAGACAGTACAGTGTTGGTCTACAATTATCTATTGGTCTTATTGGTTATTGGTCTACCTTTCAAGAGGGAAGTAAAAAGGCATTTGTCCAGTCTATGGGGAATTCATTTGTTGACAGGTTAAGATTAAAACTGTGACACAATGTTGATGAATTTTAATGCCAAGGCTCTAAATGATGTGGATCAACTGGTTTTCTAGGATGCTGTGGTAGAAGGATTGAAATTAAAGATAAGGTGATATAATAGAAAATAGTTACTGTAAAATGAATTCCTATCACCCTCCCTGATGTCCAACCAGTTTATGTCGATCAGGGTTGACAAAATATTTCACACCTCTCAGTAGAACTGAGTTCAACGGCACCACAAACTAAATCCTCCAATCGGCAGTCCAATCAGCACCTCTCCACAACAGCTTCAGCAAATAACCTTTAGCCACCTCTGTTTCACGTTTGCATGCGACTGCATTCAGTCAAGCCAACTGCACATAGTAAACTGAAAAATAAGTGTATGTTTCATTTGCTGAAAAGTTGCATGTTATATGTTGAAAAGAAAGATCGTGAGAACAGAAAAGAAAATCTGTTCATGACAGAAGTGAGAAGAAGACGACTAACTGTTTTATGTTTTTTGTACTTTTTATGTGTGTTGCAATCAAAAGCTATGCCTTAAACTCAATCATAAAACTAAACAAGTAGATAACAAATACCAATCATTGTTGGTTGATCCAGCGCCATTCACACATCATAGCATTTACTGCACAGACTGCAGGCTTTATAATCAGTTTTCCTCAACAGTCATCATCACACATTAATAAGTGACTTGATGCATGAAAAACTGAGAAACATTCATTTTCCCTGACTTTGGACTGGGGTGGTGAGAAAAGCAGGCAGGTGGTCAAACAGTTGGTGAAGCATTCGGTCTTCCTTAAGGATGTAATTTTCGATAACTGGTGAGATATGGAGCAGAAAAGCGGAGGTGGGAGGGCAGGAATGAGTCTGCTGATAAGAAGGATACAAACTGAGAGACTCCAGAGATCGCAATTGCTTTAGAGGTCAAAAGCTGGTGCCTCGAGCGCCGAGGGAACAGGCCAGCGTACATCATCCCAATGATCTCTCTCATTACACACACTGTCTCGCTCGCCTGCTCGCTGTGGGAATAAATATGACAATATGCCTGCTGCGCTGTGGACGCCACAATCTCGGCCGCTGAAAGTGAGCAGGGCAGAACGAAATAATAAAAATGTTTCAGGATTGCGTGTCTCAACAGCCAGCTGAGATGAGAGATGAAAATGAGGCTTTGACAGCGGTCTGATTGTACATATACAGCTGGATGATGAACAGTCTTGATGAAACTGCATGAAATTCCCTCTGCGGGATGGGAAAGAGAGATGACGCAGAGAGGAAGCGCAGCGGGACTGTCTGAATTTACATTACAATCTGTTTTGTGGTATATGATTCAAGCTGTTTTCAGCGAGCAGAGATTAAAGTCTTTAGAACTGTCAATTATTCAAATTCTGCACAGGCTGCACTGAAACTCGCATTCGCATGTATTGCTGGTAAATGTTCACTCTCAGTCACAGGTGCTCTTAACTATCAGCCACACATTATCCACCTGGGGGCCATATTCATAGAGCTTCCCAGTACTTAAAGTTGATCCTAGTGTCTGAACTCCTAGAGCATTTCAGAATTATGACATTTAAAAACAAATGATGGACAAAGAAGAGGAAGAAATATTAGTAAGAATCCTCATACTGAACGATGGCGAGTTAGTGGAAAGCTATAGTTTAGATTGTGCAGAGATCGTCTCTGTGGTCGATCTCATCACAGATTGGATATTTGGCAAAGGGGAAATTGCGCCAAGTGCAGCAGCGATGATTTGTGTATGTCACAACCTTCAATCAAGTCAGTTTCAAGTCAAGTCATTGTATTTTCTGTGGTGGGCTTTACAGTCTGTTCAGTGAAAGAGACCCTCCTTCCTCTGAGCAATCAGCAGAGTAATCACACAAACAATAAGAGCACTTTGACAGCACGTTCCTGTTGCCTCCCATCAGTTCATTTCACTTCCACTGGATACCCACACCTCTATACACCACTCACAAAAGGGCTTTCATAGCCTGCTTCTCCAGCCGCGTTGGTGTAGTAGATGGCCCGACACATGATGGCATGATTCTAGTGAGAGTGGACTGAGACGGCTCTTTGAAGGACCTAAATAAGCCAAATATCCTTTAATATCCACAGCGAAGTTCATGGAAATCTGTCCAGCATATGTTGTACTGACACCTTCTACAATCAGCCAATGGGGCGCTTCCAAAAGTGGGGTGGTTATGTGGTCACGTGGCTTCAGGAAGTGTCCAGTGCAATTGATACCAGCGCCCAACCAAAGCTGAGTGAACTATCTTCGGCATACTGTACTGCTGGAGCACGAGTACACACAGCGCACTCGAGGGTTTGGAGATGAAACTCTCGGCCCACGGCCGGCGCGGTACCACTCACAGACGGTGCGGTACTGCCCACAGTCCTTCAGCTTTCCAGTACGTTGCTCTTTGATGCTTAGCTGCACAGTTCCACCGCTTCCTGCTTTACCGCCGAACATGAGGGGATTCTTTGCATCTTTGCTTGCTGTTGGATGGCAGAATGGAGGACGCTGGAGAGAGCAGCCGATTATCAACAGACTTGATCCTTTCTGAGCCGAACTGGCATTAGTGTTGTATTATTGATCACGCGGAGCTGATAGTGTGCTCAACAGCCAAAAAGCCTCACAGACAGAGAGAGAAAGAAGAAGCCTTAATTTGTCCTGTCAAACAAACAATAACTAAAAGTGATGCTTAACAGGTTTTCTGCCATGAACGGGTCTGTGTATTGATCGGTGCTCAGAGCAGCCTCATCGATCGCTCGCGGGAAACGCCTCAAAGTTTTCTTCGTGTCACTGTTAAATGGAGGGAATATGCTCCGACAGACATTCTGGACCCTATTAGCCATTTCTCACTGGTGTTGTCTCAGAGGGTTAGAGCAGGGTTCTGCTTGTTACGGGCCGTGGCGGTACTGCGTGAGAGGGGATACAGGGATACAGCTGAACGACCAGCCGGGTCACCTAAGGATTCTCTGTCTGTGTACCTGTGAGCCACATAGGGCCAAGAGTAGGTTAGAGGCAGCTATGTGCGCTCCGAACTCCGTGAGGAATTGTACTTGCATTGAACAAACAAAAGCGTGGACCAGCGCACATGTTCTGCTGTGTTCTTCGCGGGTTCTGAACTGGTGCCAACAATAAAAGGGAGAGGTTCAACTCAATCAGCCCTATCCCAGTACCAAACTCCACAGCCCTGTACCACCAACTTGTCTGTGTTTTATGATAAAAGGCACGAACCCCAAATAGTTTTGTGTTATTAAAAGTTCTCTGATCTTATCTTGATGATAACTAGTGAGCACTTCGCATAGACGGTGCTGGAGGGGTAAATACAGCATCAAAGTTAAAAGCCGCTGATCAGCCTGCTGTGTTTGAGCCATTGCTGTAGCCTCCATACAGTCGGCATGACGTCACGTGATGCTCAACAGGCAGATAATTGCAGCAGAAACTGTCTTTTAATGTCGGTTGATGTCACGTACGCGCATCTTTCTTTCATGCCCTTCTGTCGGCCTGAGGGCACGTTCTGCTGCGAAGTTCTTCTTATTCTCATCATTGGTCCCACGGACACACAATGCAAAGGCTTAGAAGACAATGTCATTAAAGTGACATTGATTTCTGGGGCCTCCAGACAATCTTTCAGCAGCCATAGCGGGACAAATCAGGACCACTGCATTATGAATGGAAATAGCTTTACCAATCAGGCGTTTTCCTCAAATGGAGGCCTCAGATTGCTTCATTATCTCGTCTTGTCTGCCATTTCCCCGACGAGCAAACACCAACCAGATTACTCTCTTTCACTGGGTGTTTCTCTGGCAAAGCATGAATGAACTTCACTGCACAGTAACAGTACATCTCGCACAGCACAGACCTCAGCTTCCAGTCTGAATTTAGTGCATTTAGACTGAGCTTCATTAACTGCAGTCTTTCATGTACTTCTCTGCCTAATTACACCAGAAATGCGTTTGATGGCTCATATTAAAGAGCCATGTCAAAATAATCTATTTCATTTAAATTGTGACAATAATACATCTCTAACACAGAGCAGGGTCAGGGAGAAGAATCACTGGTGGAGAGTGTCTAACACACTCTGGCAAACGTCTCCATCAATCAGGTCATTCACTCATTCAGACGATCTACGAACAAAGAATTTAAAATACACACAGAACAATAATGAAAAGATTGATAGTGGCAGAGGTGAGGGATATAATTCAGTTTAATTATAAATAGGAATTCAGGTTAGTTTTACTCCAGCTTGGCTGGAACTGACTTTAACACATTCTTGGTGACTAAGATAATTATTAAAGTCTGGAGAAGTAATATACTGACATAATGATATTGTCAGGGCATTCCAGGAATTCTAGGACAAAGACACTGGTGGGGCAGATTTGGTAATGAGCAATCAATAATTACTAATAGTAATTATTAAATTATAATATCTAATATTGAAAATAATAATACAATGAATTAATATAAATGAATCAGTGTGTGTTAATAACCAAGGATGTTCACTTAGAATTGTTAATATTTATGGAATATTTAACCTTTAACAGTGAACAGTGAAGAACAGAATCTGAGCACTGATACATGATGACAGACAGCTGCTCTGTGCAGTATAAGTCTGTGTATTTACCATCAGAAATATTGATCAATAATCAGTATTCTTTAGCCACTAAAAAAAACTATCAATGGTGCACTACAGTAACTATGAAGCTAGACTCAGTAACACTCAGCATTAAACATCAACAAGCCTGTGGTGTTGGGGGGGGCGATCACACCACACCAGGGGCTGGTCAGCTGAGTGCACATGAGACTCGGACAAGATGATAGCTGAACAGTGCTGATCGTGACAGTGAGTTATGTGTGTGCTAACACAAAGTACGCTCCAAACGATCAGTTCACCAGAGGACGTGTGGGTTAGTAGAGAAGAGAGACGGACGCAGAGGAGGAAAAAATAGCTCACACTCGGAGCGCAGCAAGAAGGAAACAACCAGAGGGACATAGCCGTCGCTTTTCTGTCACCAGTGGAAAAAAACCTCGGGCTCGATCGCCTTCCTCTGGTGCTTCTTCCAGGTAGAAATACAGCTTATCGTGCGCTCACGCGGCGGTACAGCTAACATGGTTGATGGCTGTCTTCCTGCACAGTCTGTTGACTGAAAGACACGTTTCTACAGCTTTTGTTATTTTTTTTTATTTTCACATTTGTGTTAACTTTTCAGCAAACATCTACCCCCCGAAAACAAAAGGCTGACTGGAACAGACTGAGGGAGGCCGAAACTGCAGTGACACATTTTCCGGGGATGTTCTGTTTGCCTCTGGGGGCCCACATTAGGCTCTCAGCTATAGACGGTCAATATCTCTTCCTTATTCTCGTCCTGTTTTTTGGCAGGGCCATGACTGCTGAGCTATGGCCACTGTGTCCACGGGGGCCAACAGACCAGGCAGCAGTAATGAGCAGCACAGCCTCTCTGCTCTCCGCTCCAAATTACCCCACTGAGGCTGGAAAAGGGGATGGGCGGGAGGAGGAAGACCCAGAGGCAGCGTTATGCTTGTTGAACCCCTCAATCACCTCACATTAACATCTTAAAACTCGGCGCTAGCCTCTGGCGATCTCGGTGCAAATGCTGCTACTCAGCAATTAAAGCCATGCTCGTGGATGGCTGACAAACTGCTACCTCTTCACTGATTTACTTGCTGTCCTACTTGCTGTTTGTTCCCTCATTCCCGGCCAGTCACTGCTGCTCACTCAACTTAAAAATCACCACATGCCTATATGGGCTTTCTGTTGTCTTTCAACAGTATTATATCTACAGATAAATGATTAAACCATTATGTAACCAGGAGTGAAGTTTCACTGAGATCTGTTTTCAGGAGAGTCCTGGTCCTGACAGGCAGCAGCACAGTTACATGGCTGCATATAAACAAACATATAACAAATACAGCAAAGAGGAAGAAAATAAAACAAATTAGCTATCAGAACCTCTTCAGTTAGATGTCCTCACATCCAAGTCACTTTTTTTTATTAATGCATCCAAAGTGAGACAAGCTCACACAGACACCCAGGACCTACAGCACCACGCAGTCTGAAATATTCACAATAAACACACTTAAATCAGACAAATAACTAAAGGATTTAAATATCTGGCCCACAGTGGAATCAGGGGGTTAAAGAAATATGACCTCCTGTGCCTTTTTTCAAGGATGTAGTTCTGTAGATAGGGTGGAAGACACAATCAAACCTAAAACACCCTATCTCTATCGTCTCTGCCCAGACAAGCCTCCTCCTGGGGTCACTTGGAGCGACTAGCGTGGCCCCCATCCGCCTTGCTAATCCAACTCGTTCCTCTGGTCGGGATGAGTACACGGGGGCCACGGTAGCGTCCTCACTCACTTAGCAGTGGATGGAAAAAAAAGAGGTGGACTGACCAACAGGCGTTTATTTAACCTACCATCAATGGAGTATTGATGCCTCCATAGCACATGTATTTCCTCAGCCTCGTGAGATCAGCCTGTACAGGAGCACAGGAAATGATTACCTCGATGTTGAAAAATGCTCCTGGAGGGTTCTCATACATCGCTCTCATCGCGTCTCTCTTTACAAGATACCGTAAATGCATTTTAATGGTCTTATCCTACATTGTGGCAGGGAAAGGTCGGGAGTAAAATTCTGCCTGACACCGAAGGTTTTTGTGGGATAATTTAAAGACATGCCGAGAGAGACCTTTTGCCTGGCGAGCGGAGAAACGTTCCATATTTATGACACTTCTGTTTGAAGGGTATTAGAGGAATAGGTATGAGGGCGCTCACTGAGTTGCAACAGAAACAAGATGTGCTTACACCTCAGAGGCTCAGGAGGAGCTCAGGATCATGAAACGAGAGAGGATCCTGAATCACAGACTGAGGGGAGCTCGGCATAGAGACAAGTTGAAAATGTGTATGAACAAGACAGATCTCAATCATGACCCCTCTGCTGTCAACATGAAACAGAGACACAAGCTCCTCTGCTGTGACTGAATTCTGACTCTGCTTTCACATGTTGCTGAGCTCTGTTGTCTGAAAGGAAGTATCTTCTGTGGCTGTCTGCGTCAGCCGGAGCGTATCCACACTCTGCTATCTGAAGAAACTACACATTTACCAAAAGTAAAAAATAAGAACATGATGTATGCTCAGGGACTTAATACTGTCATATGATGCGATACATGATCATAATCATGATTGTAAGTGTAAGACTGTCAAGACTGACTTCTCACATTGGACAACAGTGGAAACAACTTCTGTGCTCATGTTCAGGTCCATGCTTTCATTTCTTGTCTTTTCTGAAAAGTTTACACGCTTTAATCTGAATGTTGTGTTTTACTGCCTGTCTTATTAAGGTATAATCCTCGGAAATCTCAGTCTGCTCTGATTGGTCAGCTCCGACAGGCCCGTGCCGGTGTTTTTGCACCCATGGTCTTGCTGGGGTATGGCGGTGACTGCATAGTTGTGACATCATAACCTGACAGAGGTCTTGATGGCTCTTCGAAGGTTTCTAAATATGGGCTCTGTGGATGAATCTGTGGACTGAGCTTTTGATATTTTAGTATTTATCCAGCACATCCACTTGACTGGTATGGGCCGAGGCTAGCTGGTTAGCATGCTAGCTTGACCTGACATGAATTTAACAGCTGCGGTCCCTTCCTTCATTCTATTGATAATCATAGATACTTTTGAATGTTTCGACTCAAACTTTCTTACCTGGTTTAGTTGCGCTCGAGCTTGTTTGAAACAGCGATCAGATCCATTTCAGCACACAGCTGCTTTGGTTCAGCTAAGCCAGTCAGGTGCTCAGGTGACTCTGCAACAGCCCTGGAGCTCTTCTGATGTTTGAACTAGACTGCAGCACAATCAAACTATTGTCTTCCTTTTTTCTCCCTGATTTTATCTACGAAAACACTTATCCTCAGTGCTGCAGAAGAGCAAAACTGCCTGAAGCTGCTGAAAAAAAAGAGCTAGATTGAGGTGTGAGCAACAAAGAATGAGCCTGTGTGAGCACATGAGGCTGTAATCAGACTACCAGATCCCACATTGACAGATTTGGAGGAGCAAAATAATAATTAATAGTCGCATATTGTGGAAAGTATTGTCTTTTTACAGTTACTCTGCTGATAGGAAGCCACCCATTTTCATCATATACATTCAGTGGCAGATAATTCTTCCATAGTGCGCCCAGTTGCAGTTGTTACCCGTCACACACCACACCACCAACCGCTATAATAAATTCTCTTAAACTGAAACCTGCTTTGATTGTCAAACCACCGTTTCTTTGTTTTTAGCAGTTCTCTATCTGCACAGCCTATGTTCTCCTTCTCTATTTAAAAGTAATCTAAAAGTAAAGATTTTAGGGGAAAGTGGGCACAATATTAGGGGAAATCTGGCATTAAAAAGAATTATTACGCAAACACCAATCATTATCCTGCCTAAATAACTGCCTGGTCCGCCCAATAATATCAGCTGTTCTTGAAGAACAGGCCTGGTGACACACAGATTCACACTGGAAAATAAAATATATTTTAATTCAGAACATGGAAAACAGTAAGGTGGCAGTGGGAGAAACATGGTGGACTCTGTAGATACAAAAGGCTGGTTCTGAGGTAACGACATGATTATTAGTTTCAAGTGATTGTTCACTGATGAAAACATCAGTATGAATGTTATATTCCATCTGGGACCCATAGTCCCACACACTGCACCTGAGAAATGTAAAAAAAAAAAAAAAGGGTTTCAAATCCCAACCTGTCGATTCCTGGGTAGCTCTGTAACGGTTGCCAGCTGATGGCAAGCAGGGCTAATGTTAGCTTTAAATGTGCTGTTGATGAGGCAGCTTGGAGTTTTTGCAGCGCTCGCCTCTACCTCCCCCCCCTTCCCTCCCTCCCTGCCTGCCTCCCCTGTGATGGAAGCATCCTGACAGGCCTCGGGGCTCTGCCGCAGCTCTGCTGACCCCTCTGCAAATGCTGCTCTTTTTTTTTTTTTTTTTTTTTTGCGAGGATGTTCTGTCCTCGGTCTGACAATAACACATCCGTTCCCTGAGCCTCGTCTTCACACATCTGAAGGAAGAAGCCATTTGATTTATGCTCGGCTCCCTGCGCTGCTCTTCCAGCTATTATTTTTAGATGTAATTTCTATAGTCCGACTCCTGAGTGCTGCTGCCCACATATTGATTGACTGTTCAGCTTACCACGGGGGAGTTGCATGAAGTAGATGAGTTGAGTTATGAAAATATGCTGTATGCGGACTTTGGATGGAGTTTAGTCATAGACAGCAGTCACTCTCTGTCCGGAGCTGGGTAAGATACTCAATCCTAAAGGTCTTTAGTTGTGATTCATTAAAGTTGATTTTTCCAAAGTGAGTTTAAGTGCATAGTATAAGCAAACATTTGTCCTGTGTCAAAAATCACGATACATGGTAAAATACATTTCAAATTGATATTTAAAACTTCATACACCATCCACAACTTTTTATTCAACTCATAGTCTTGAAAAAAGATTAGCTGGGTGCAGATGAATGAACAAATGAGCGTTTTCATCAATCATAGACAGCAGAATATCCTCTTAGAGCACTGAATTTGAAACTGTATTAAAATTAGAATAATCTCAGTCGTATTCTGACAGCCTTGTGCAGAAATTCAAAATATACTAATTCTTGGATTACATCTAACCTGAGAAAATATTCAACATTTACATTTCTGAAATGTTAATTTGGATTAACCGAACCTTGTTTGAATGTAACCCTGTATTCTAGAAATCACATTAAATACGAAGGTTGCAACAGCACACAAGCACATGACATTTCAACCATTTATCCTTCACTTTAACTATGTACTTCACATTTTAACCATTACTTTCAGCTATTTATTTCAATTATGTGCCCAGTTAGTACCACTGGGGTATTGGGGTAAGTATAATAGCCACTTCAGACCAAAACACAACTTTTGAATAGCTGCTCCCTAGACTGCTTCTCTTAACCCTCTCTGGAACAGTTTTGATTTCAAAGATAACATTTCTTCCTGCTGTGACACAGAGCCTGAGTTCATGGTGAGGATGTCAGAAAGAAGTCTTGCTCGGTCGCTTCTCCATCCTCTTCATTCTCATTCACCAGGAGACAAACAACAGCATCACGCCAGAGGAGGCAGCAGAAAGGACGGTGGGAGATGTTAGCCTCTCAGCATGCACACATCTGATTTACAGCTTGGTGTGTCTGCACTGCACCTTGATCAAGTGCTATTGACTGAGTCATGAATGAGGCTGGATCAATGACCGCAGACCCTCAGCAGGACCTGATGTTAATAAATGTGTTGGAGCGGTGGGCGGCCAAGGTTCAGCTCTCTGCAGGTCATGTCCCTTCTCTCACTACTCTTTGTTCCCTTGCTTTTAATTCTACTTAACCTTCTCCCACCCTTGCTCCGTGTATGTGAGAGTGTGTAGGCGGCGGGAAAAAAGAAAGGCAGTGGGTGTTCATAATGATACGGTGTAGGCGTTCCTCTTCTAGAGTGAAGAAAATGAAGGAAGAAATAAATCGTTACACTGCAGAACAGTCTGGAATGTATTTGTACAACTTTGGTTTTGCTTTATAGACAGTTACAATATTTTGATGAGTTAATATCTAATTACTCCAGCTGACAGCAACTCACACACTGACAGGGACAGTGGAAATACATGTTAGCTTACTCACAGCGGAAAAAACAAAAAACGTTAGGATTAGATCCAGAGGACCAGCACTGATGACATATCTGACTAAGTGTTCCACTGTCCTACTGTAGTATACCATGGTATAAGCAGGATAATGCACTTTGAGGTGTCCATAAGCAGGAATTAATTGACAACACGGAGGCAACCGGCTCTTAGCCCTCCGCGTCGTCCATTAATTCCTGATTATGGACATCTCGTTGGGCATTATCCCTTACATATATATGTATACATACAAAAACTACAATATGTACAATGTAGTATTTTTGTATTTCATGCAAAAAGACGGCTACAGAAAATAGGAACATTCAAAACAAAGCAGTAAAGAAGCTGTACGTGAGGTAACAATAATGCAAAATCACTGTCTGTGATCTACCAGTATTTTTTGGGAACATAACCTGTGAGGAGCTCTCTGGTCTGGTCTGGTCTGGTCTGGTCTGGTCGAGGCTGTGAGGTGCTTGGACAATGTTAAGATGCACGTCACAATCAATTCAATAGCATAAAGGGAGCCAGTGGAGAGATTTTAGAATGGGGTGACATGTTGGTGTGAGGTGCTGGCTGCAGGATTTTGGACCAAGTCTTTAAACACATTCTCATGCAGAATTACATTAATTGTAGTGAATTAGTTATTCAAAGCCGTGAACTTAGCAGTGTTCTTTAATTGGTAGGTCAGTGTGGTGAAGTTCTGAATTTGTGTCAACACTTGCAGTAAAGATTTAAGATGTTTTCATGCACACAAAATAATCATTCCTCTCAGACTGTGAGCACACATCTGTTACACTCTATGTCAGTGACCAGTTCTCTCCATCTGACAGGTGGAACATATCGACAGATTAAACAGCACGATCAGTGCGCAGGTGTGTTGGACTGTCACAATAAATGGCTAATGTGCAGCTTTAGGCAGTGAATTATGGACTTCACAGGTCTAATGTTACAGATATACCGTCAGTATCTGCTGTGACCACCATGTGTCTCATGCAGTGTGACACATCTTCTTTACACGTCTGTCAGGTGTCACCGACATCTTCTGTGCTCAGAACCGACGGTCTTAGTCCTGTTCTGAGTTCTGAAAGGCGAGTTTGTGTCATACACAATCGATTCTGTCTGAACAATGAAGAACATCTCATGAGCATCACAGACACTCCAAAACCATGTTTTGCACAATCACAATTTTAGTCACTGGTTCTGATAGAAAAGTAAAAATCATGAAGACCTGTAACTGAATATTATGTTTGAACAATGTGTGCAGAGGCTCAGCCATAGAGGAACACTAATGCACATTATCTGTCTAATGCCAATAGTTCTTAATACCAATACAGCAAAATATTTCAGTCACTGTGAAACAGCCGATATGAGTGCTTTCCAGCCCTGTTGGCAGGCAGACGACCTCTCTGTGCCTTTCATGAGAGAACCAGATGACTGTGACAAAAATGGTTCAAATGAACATTTTCTGATCTGCCATGTCA